>NW_018403833.1:246772-254712 GCF_002113885.1 Mizuhopecten yessoensis | reverse complement strand
TTCAAAGGTCAAGGTCAAATTTTGCATCTTTTCACTGATGAACATTTTGTTATGACATGATGAAGCAAAGTTGATCAGAATTAAACAAGGAGTCAACTGACCAAAGGTCAAGGTCATTGGGTCAAAGGTCAAGGTTAAATTTTGTACCTTTTCCCTGATGAACATTTTGTTATGACATTATGAAGCAATGTTGTTCAGAACTTAACCCAAAGTCAACTGACCTTAGGTCTCAGTTACGGGGTCCAAGGGGTCAAGGTCAAGTTTTGTATTTTTCACTGATGAACATTTTGTTATGATATCAAGAAGCAAAAATGGTCAGAATTAAAGAATAAGTCAACTGACCAAAGTTCAGGGTCACTGGGTTAATGGTCAAGGTCATTTGGGTCCAAAGGTCAAAGACAAAGTGGATCTCTAACTTTGACCCTGGCTCTTGATGGAGGAGGTATATAAGCTGAAATAAAACAAATCAAAGCTAACAAATTAGTGTTGCACCAGTATTTACATTTCTGTTAGCCAGGCAAATATGGAGGTGGAAGGAAACAAGACTCACATCATAGTACATGTAAAATGTATATTTTGCTTCCTAATTGCCATTCTTTTTGAAGTCCAAATGTCAAGCGTTAAGCTCAGCTATATGGGCAGATTGCTTCTTGATGATTATGGGGGATATATTGCCACTAGACGGGGCCCTTACTGACCTGTCAGTGTTCTAGTTGACATTATTTTGTAAAAATATTGTGTCTTTCATTTTTATTTCAAAATTCACTCCTTTTTACATAAATTTCAATTTAAAATCCTTAAAATTCTGACAACCTTTATTTTTTTTGTGGCAGAAAATTTTCTTTACTTTAAAGCAATATAACTACAAAATTTGAAGAAATTCTACTGAGAAATGGTGACACAATCCTATTACCTTAACAAGGTATGTTATGTTATATATAACATAACTTTGTGGAGTTATCTCCCTTATAAAAAGTTTGAATGTTTACACACTATGTAATATTTGTTTTGTTTTGTGTCACTATTAAAAACATCCAAATTACCACCCATTAAAGATTTGAGTGGTTTTCTGGTGAGAAACTCTTTTGGAATAGACATACATTTCTCATTAAGATTGCTGATATTTATTTGACTCAATTTATGGTTAAGTTGTAGTAGATTTTTTGCTTGAAACAAGCATTTACATTAAAATTTTAAGTAATGCCATATTGTGCTTCAATCATCTATAGCTGTGAGGTTTTTCAGCTACTAACAACTTGGTAAAAAAAAAATCTGGATCAGAATAAACACTGTTTCAATGAATGGAATCAACAGAATTTGTCACCATCCGTAGAACTTGTGAAATACATTCACTGGAGGATCGTAAAATATCAGTAACGCACAGATTTATGGGATTCTGTTTCCTGATTTCCTAGAGGAATAAATGTTGATTTGATTACCAAGGCTATTGCTGTTTTCAACAATATAACTTACCTTTTTTTGCTTCTTGATAATGGCAAGTGATATATTTGGACTGCTCCCTAGACGGTTCTAGTTGGAATATGTTAGCTCAATCCTGTCTACTTAAGGGGGGATATGGGGTAATATGTAACGTCTTTACATAAAAATAGATGTCAGGGTTATATATCTCCAATCTGATTCAAAGACTGCAGCATGATTTCGTCTTTCTATTAAAAAAACAGAAAACAATCCTGTCTGTTGATATTTAAGTCTGTGGATCCTCTAAATACTCAAATTGAATTTCACGAAAAATTGATATAATAGTATGAAAGTAGCTTGTGTATTCCCGGAAACTGTTTTATTAAACAGACTTGTTAGTTTGTGTTTGGCGTAAAACACCGGTAAACAAAAAGTCCATAGGCAGAGTATAGGCCTGAAGGCTGTCGTTACGAATATTGAAAACAGTTAGGTCGAGGAAACTATCACTGGATGCTTATCATGTCTGTCGATTATGTAGTGAAGTAAGCCAGTTAACGTAATGAAAACATCATTAATTTCAAGGACTTAGGGTATTATTATCATCCATAATGATTATGAGGACACGAAATACAATCAATGTCATATTCCTGGGTAAATGAATGAAAAGATCAAGGTTATAGAATTTCGTCTTCTATTTTCACATCAAATGAAACCAATTGGCTGAAAACAATAAAAATTTGACACATCATCAAATAAAATGATATTAGCCAGGCTTTCTGGCTGACTTGACATTCATAAAGTGATGGGTTTTACTGTCGAGATAATTGAGGCGGATAGAAGTTGAAGATACACCAGATTGAATAAACGCCCCAATCCTCTTAGAGATTGGAGAGTTCCGTGAGCGATGTGAAGAGGCATGTGTGCTGTTGATCGTGTCTGTAGAAGAAGTATTGTCATAGATTATGGAATTGTTACTTGATGATGATAAAGACCAGTTTTCTAGCTGGCAGCTGAATAAAACTTTCGTCAGTTTTTCTCAGATATATTGACAATTTGAAGCCAATTTTCCTGGCTCTGCAGTTTTAGATGTTTAATGACAGTGCCAATATAATGTGAGGTTTATTTTCTGAGTAAACATTACTTTACTTATGTTAGTGCCCAATGGCAATCACTTTTTCTGCAATAATATTCAAAGTATACAATGGGCATGTGGAACTAGTCTTTCATGGGTAATTTTGAAGTGGGACTAATTTTCCAGAGTTCCTTTAAATGAGATGCCATTTTTAAAAGGTACCGTAACAGTACTAATTATAATATATAAGTATTCAAGCGTTCAAATGATATATTTAGCCGAAACCCAAATCAGTACACCGACTATTTCCTTGAACGAATGTACTTTTGGAAATGCTTCTTGTATTTGACATTATAATCATTTAAGTGCCATGCGTAGGTGAAAGGAAGGTTGGATGCCTTTATTTTGACAAGTTATTCGTTCAATATTTTTTTTCTTATTTTAAACTTTTACCCGACATGGCCAAGGCAATGAGGCTCCCATTCCCAAATTGAATTCTTCATTAATCAAACAGTATATCATTCTGATCAGTTACATTGGTCATTGTATCGTTTCATATCAGTATGTTTTTTTTATCAAAGCGGGGCATAGGCGAGAAATATCAATCCAAATGGCTTAATATCATAAATAAGGAAGCAAACTGAAATGGATGTATAACATCAAATCTCCTAATTCTTTCTGGATTCTTTTTGGGTTCGGGTATTGATTTACCATTGCCCCCATCTTTATCTTCTCTTTTACAAAGACGAAAGTAATGTGTAATATTTTATGGGTCTTAGCAAGTCTACTTTGATCTTTGGATGTATTACAAAGCTGAATGTTTTGAGACTGCGCTGGTGAAAAACCCACACAATGTAAACACGCATTATCATAGACTTACACAAGTCTACTTACTGGGTTATAAATAAAGGAAAATAATTGGGGACTGATGCAAATCTACTTCCTGGAATGTGAAGGAAGGCTAATTATCTTAGACTGGTGCAAGTCTATTTCCTGGGTTGTGAACAAAGGTTATTATCTGGGACTAGTGCAAGTCTATTTCCTGGGTTGTAAACAAAGGTTATTACCTGGGACTAGTGCAAGTCTATTTCCTAGGTTGTGAACAAAGATGATTATCTGGGACTAGTGCAAGTCTATTTCCTGGGTTGTATACAAAGGTTATTATCTGGGACTAGTGCAAGTCTATTTCCTGGGTTGTAAACAAAGGTTATTATCTGGGACGGGTGCAAGTCTATTTCCTAGGATGTAAACACTACACGGTCATTAGAGGAGTAGACAAGCACTTGTAGCTAAACCTGAGAGAGAGCTAGGAAACGTGTGTTAGAATTAACCTCATTACAAAGTAGGTGTCGCTCCTACGTCATCGTACACGGTCTAAACATAACATGTACTTAACTAAATCCTTTAAAATAGATTTATTCCTAATGGAACGAAGACTCACTCACTCACAGTATAGAACTTTATAGGTGTACATAATAGACAGAGCCTCTCCAGGGCAGTTAACATCAGTATCTGTCGGAGAAGATACAGCAACTCTCCTGTTGCCGTTGACGACCCTGTCTGATAAAAGTCTGTGATGTCATTACAAAGCTAGATTTAATGTGATATTCATTATCAGTTCCTGAAACACATTACATCACCCAAGTAACAGTCTTTTACGCATTTTTGGCTAATTATAACACAGAGTGAGAACCACTGTTAATGACATAGACTGCTTTAATGACGTCTCTGTTGCAAAATCTTGACAAAGATCCGCCCTCAGGAAATCAAAGAGTAATTGAATAGACTTTAAACGTCTCCTAGTTATAAATACGGATTCATGTTCACAATAGCTACTTAAGTGACAGTCTCACTCACGTTGTTGAGGATTATTGTGTGAAATTATAAATGGAAACATGGAGAAATGAGTGTGGGAACGATATCAATAATTAAAAGTAATGCATTAAACATCCTTTCTCACCATCCATTACACCAGAAGTTAGGCATCGTACGCACATTGCTCAACAGATGTGATAAAATAGTCACAGAACAATAGGACAAAACACAAGAGCAGAATCACATCACTAGGGCAATGAGAATATGTGCATATTCGGAATGGGCCCTAAAACGGGTACAAAAACAATGTCAAAGGTGACAGTGTACATATTGTACTAGTCATCGAAACATCACATGGAAAATTGTATTGGTTGTGTAAAAAGAACTTCTCATAATCGATTCTTACCAACCTGAAGAAAATGTTAAGAAATATCCTTTCTTTAACCCATGTAATTAGGAACATGCAGGGAATACTTATCAACTCTTCCTATTTTTGAGGGAAATGCATTTTTTTTAAAAACCTCATTTTCGACTTTTGAAAGGATAGAATTCCTTTCATCTTGCTTTTTGCTAAAAAATCAATTAAGTCATTGCATTGATCTAGCTTAACTCATTCACCCCTGAAATTTGATAATGAACTATTCCAACCTTTGAATTGAAAGGGTTCAAATGTGTCTTCAGGGGTGAATTAGTTAACTGTGGCATTTTATAGTTTTTTTAACTAGTATTATTTTAAAAAATGATGGAAGGTGGTGGTGATTATTATGTGGTGCTAATTTTGAGAAACAGTTTGTAAGACCAGTTTACTAAAAAAAGACACTTGTTGCAAAGTTGCACTTAAAGTAAGAAACCCCTCATTGCATCTCATGGAAATGTGTACATCTAACTGTGAATTTTGCCTATAACATCACAAAATTCTTGCTACATTCATGAGACAAGTTATTTTACATTTCATTTGCCCAAATGCTGGGTTAAATATAAATTGTTGAATACCTAAAGACATACAACATTGTTTCAATATCTGTAAAGAGACTTGCTGCAGTGACAAAAGTAATGCATTATCATTTCCATTACAATTGCTTTGTAGCCTAATACTTATACTCTTGGCAAATTGCCCCGTATCCAATGTCAGTAGCTATTCATTGTCTTCCGTGCGCTTAGAAAGGTCAACGGTACATCCCCAATCGATGGAGGTAATGAAATGGTCATTTGAGGTAGAATCACCCACACTGTTAATGGACCGCAATTAATGGCTTCTGACAGATGCTGTGTCCAAATTTAAGCATCATGAACATACAGCTTAGGTTTTCAGAAATGTTACGTGTTATGAGTTGATGTATTAATACAAACGTTTGACTTGGTGGTCACTCTCTGAAATAATGTGTTGATTTTCTGGTATCAAAAATAGTTTTTCTTAGAAATTCAATATTAATTGCCCTATGCAGTCAAACCTTGGTCATCAAAGCCACCTTTACCCCAGAATAGATGGTGGCTGGATTGGGAGCTAGAATACTTGAGCGCTTTAGAAAGACAAAAACGAAATCTGTCACCAAAGCCCTTAGCTGTATTAGTGAAACAATGGGATTTCAGTCGTGGTCAGATTGACAGGGACAGACCATACAATACACAACTGAAATGCCAAATTCTTTGCCAGATTTATGCAAAAGGGACTAATGAGTAATTCTGTGTAGCTTTTTGTGATGGATGGGTTAATTTAGACCCTGAAGGCGAAGGCACAACATATACAGGAAGCCAAGTAAGTAAGACCTAGTGGCCGTGATGGCTTTATAATGCATTAGATGCTTGTCGATAATTGGCATTGGCTCATGCATGACCCGTCCGTATGTATGGTGGCATGTTGGCAATGGCGTGAACATGATATTGATCATGCAGGTTTTATATCGCTGATCACAGCAAAAAAACACAACAATTCTCGCACCTTGATCAAGAAAATGGCATACAAGTGGAAAGGTCACTGCATCCGAACATAGAACAGACTCTGCGATCTACCAGTCTGTGCTATGCATCATCTGTATAAACGATGGCATGGAAGTCCCTCGGTTACAATGATGAACGCTACTTTGGGTCGTTCTCTTGTGTACCGTTGATGTCAATGAGTGCCTGCCGTTTATTAAGATTTTTGCCTCACAATACAATAGTAAGACTCTTCAGAATGAATTTATAAAAGGAAGGCTTAAAAATAATAGGGTTGTTTTACATAGGAAAACTAAAGTGAAGCAGTTACGTGCTGGCATTGCATGGACCCACCGGAACACGGCAAAAGGTTAATTATGTATTGCCTGTCAGGCACTAACTGACAACAACCCATGCAGACAGAGAAAATTGTAAGATTGCCAAGGCAGAACCAAGGAGATATATCATTGTAACACTTATTATGGAATAAAAGAAAGATTTGAATGGAAATTGTTGTTTTGGAATGGAGAATGCAGTTTCTAAATGATTTAGTTTTGGTGGTTAGTCCCCACAGAAGCGTTAATGTTTATTAGGGTTACAGAAAGTCTTCATTTTTTGGCTGATAATTTAAGCGTTTTAAATATCATTAAATATGAAGTTGTTTATTGATTCCATCCTCAGCTCCTGAGGTGAAAATTGCACTTGCTCTTATTTAAGCATAAGTGTGATTTTCACCTGGGCCCACAGGTAATTGCATGGTCCCAGGACCTCTTAGATTATAACCACAAAGAAAAAATGTTGATTGTTATTTTTAGCTAAGGGTTGACTGAACTGTGATTTAAGGTTACTTTGATTATCTCTGTGGTTTACTGACTTAAATTTGGTCCTAGTCGTGTTGAAACTAGAACTGACTTTAGTCTCCGAGTTGTGATGAGATTAGAACTGACTTTAGTCTCCGAGTTGTGATGAAATGAGAACTGACTTTAGTCTCCGAGTTGTGATGAAAATAGAACTGACTTTGGTCTCCGAGTTGTGATGAGATTAGAACTGACTTTGGTCTCCCAGTTGTTTTGAGACAAGAACTGTTCAGTCTTAGTTGTTTTGAGACGAGAACTGACTTTTGGCCTTGTCATGGCGGGATCAGAACTGAGTTTGGTCTGCAAGTTGTTTTGAGACGAGAACTGACTTTTGGTCTAGGGTAGTCATGGCAGGATCAGAATTGAGTTTGGTCTGCGAGTTGTTTTGAGACGAGAACTGACTTTTGGCCTAGTCATGGCGGGATCAGAATTGAGTTTGGTCTGCGAGTTGTTTGAGACGAGAACTGACTTTTGGCCTAGTCATGGCGGGATCAGAATTGAGTTTGGTCTGTGAGTCATGATGATTGAGAATCAAGTTTGGTCCTATTGTGATTTACCAGCGAGTGTAATGGTGACAGTGAAATGGTGAAGGATGACGCTGGTTATTAGATTATAGCAGAATAAGTGTTGGTCAAAGGCAATATATTGCACTGGACTTCATCAACTTCTGCCATTATTGAGGGAGCAGACTGCGGCCAGATCAATTTATTCAAATTCTGTAGAAATGATGGAGGTGGCGTGAAGGTTTTCATGCAGAACACAAACTCGATAGACTCTTTGAGTAAGATTTTGTATGTAAGAGGGATGATTCCGGGGCACCCCAACCCTGGCATCCCTCCCAAAGATGCTGGGGGAATAAAACA
>NW_018403833.1:217519-246766 GCF_002113885.1 Mizuhopecten yessoensis | reverse complement strand
AAAAAAAAAAAAAAAAAAAAAAAAAGTTTGGGTGTCAGATATGTAGTATTAGTCATCCTAGACACATGAAGTGTAGAATTCCATTTGTAGAAGACAGAAGACTTCTACCAAGGGGGGAATATAAAAAGTGTCTGCTGTTGTGTAGTGTAATCAATTTATTTTTCAGTTATTTGAGAAGATTTTGTAATTGTCAGGCAGAGGCATCAATTTTTTTCACAAAATTCAGAAAATCAATTTTAAATTATTGACTGTCGTACATCACAACGAATGTCATGGGACCAAATACTACACATTGTGTGGAGAAAAAGCACTGTCTGTGTTTAGCTCTGCATTATTATATATAAAAATTCCAAATGGTTCAGTTAATTTCATTTGCTTACATTTACGTTATAAGTAAAGAACGTTAATAGAATTTCCCTGGAAATAACAACACTTTACTGAGCCTGTGTTCATCTACAACCAAAGTGAAATTCTAGAAGTTGATTTTCCTTCCTCCTTTTAAAACATTCATGTTAAAGGTCTTTGGGTTTTGTATTGCCAGTGGTCCGTGTTGTGTTTGCAAAGTAAGCATAATGTGTTATGCTGCTGATGTTTTTGGATGTTACATGTAGTCTTACAGCAAACTGTATATAGAGGGTAACTTAACAAGTAGGCCGTTGTCATGCATGTCTGCTCTCCCGCGATGAAATTACGATTATGAAGCTAATTATCACAGCTTATTTGTATGCATGCTGTATTTTTTCCGCTGATCACATCTTTTGCGATCATTAAGGAAATGGTGAAAATATAGATAATCATGTTCCCCATGGAAATATCCTGCTTTACAGTTAATCACCTATGTTTCCTGACATTCCTATTAACAAGGATTTTGATATGCAATTAAATGAAAATAAAAGTTATGCGTATAACATTTTGTTTGACTCATTGGTCTAAAAACATGTTTGAAATTCAGGATCTGCTCCTGTTCATGCAGTTTCAGGGTTGCAAATATCATATGTGAAATTGATGATAAAATTTTGATAAAATTCTCTTTCTGTTTATTTATTTGTTGAGAATATATAGGTATTTAAATCCTGTTTTATACGCCCGTTAAAGACGGGAGTATGAATTATAGTATGGCGTCGTCTGTTCGGCGTAAACTTTTGTTTGTCCGGCAATCTCCTCCTACATTTTGCAACCGATCTCTATGAAACGTGGTATACATTATAATCATGATATGAAGTTGTGGCTCCCTTAACAGAATTTTGATTCAACAATTTTTCCAAAAGTTATTGCCTTTTGTTCATTTCAGTATTTGATTTTTTGTCCGGAGATCTCCTCCTACATTTTTCAACGAATCTCTTCGAAACTTAGTATACATTATAATCATGATATAAAGTTGTGGTACCCTTAGAAGAATTTTGATTCTACGATTTTTGCAAAAGTAATTGCCCTTTGTTCATTTCAGTATTTGATTTTATGTCCGGAGATTTTCTCCTACATTTTTTATAGCATGTCAGCTAACCACTCTTAGAATGATGCAGATCTTATTTCAATGTAAGAGAGTATATAACACTAAATGGCATTCAACGGGCGTATATTGTTCCGCCCCGCGGTACTCTTGTTAACGCCTCTGTAAGGTATAAAAGAGACAAAATGACGTATTTCATAGGTTTAGGATTAAACTGAACTTTGGCTTTGAATTTAAACAAAGTAACATTAGCCCTTCTGTTTGTGGCCAAGCTTTAGGAGTTTTAGAACTCGGATCTGGCATATGTTGCTGACGCCACTTCATAAATTTGAGAAAAAAGCACATGGACAGCTAACTAACATTCTATCATCACACAGGAAAAAGCCCATTTCTGATCATTACTGCACAGACACAAATTGTCATCGAAGTTTCGTGTATTTCGGACAAGGGACTGTTTTGGTATTTCGTCCCTGATTGATCGGTGTTGTAGTGTCAGCTAAACAGATTACCTGGAAAGTGTTCACCTAGACAGAGGATGAGTCTGTATTGACAGAGACGCCATCAGCTTGTCGCTCAGAATGCGGTGAACGTTATAAACACTTGTAAGTGCTCATACGCCACTTAGCGTCGCGCTATAAAACAAGGAAACATTACTGTTTATAGAAATGTTGAAATGATGCTGTCATATTCATGTCTAAATGAGATTAACAAGTATGAAATATGAGGAATCCAGGCACTTTGCTGTAAAAAAAACTTGTTTAAAGCTAGATTATTACAGACTGTCAAATTTTAAGTGTTATCAAAAGACCATTCTCAAAACTGTTGAAATTGAAAACTTCAAATGTATCTACAGTTTCATCACACAACCATAGTCAAATTTTATTCCAGGATATTTTCTGAAATAGTTTTCATCCGACGTTGTGGTACTGCATTATAGACATTGTGGTGTTGAGATTTTATTTGAAATGTTAAATTATCTGTTTGTTTTTCATGAGAGTTGAGCTAACATCTCCTTTACCCTTTCAACACTGTAGACTATAATGAATGCATCCAGATCAATGCATGGTAGAGTCTTCTAAAGTAACATAGGTTTGAAAGGGTTAAATATAAAAGGGCACAGGACAAAATAGCATTGTCAAATTAAAGCTTCTATTGGCTGGTCTTGCAAAAAGTGGAGAATAATAGCGAAGATTACTGTTCTGTGATTGTGGAGGGTTTATAAGTATAAGTTAGGATACTGAAAGTATCTTTATATTCTATGCGGGTTCATTTGACCCCTTACAGCATCATTTATGTTTTGTTTCAATCAAACTAATAAACTTTGCTTGGTAATTTCAAGGCCTATACATGCTGTCTTGACACCAGAATTAAAAACATCAACGTGAACAAGGCCTGATACAGTGAAACATCTATCATTCTTTGGACTATCAAAGGTTGTCTGTGACATTTCTTCTTCTTTAAGGGTGTATGGTACCTGACATAGAAGTTAAAGTATTTATTACAAATTTGTTTTGATGGAACTCTTTAGAAAAGGAGATTCCCATCACATTAGGTGGCATGGTATATATATACCCTTAACAATATGATTCAAGTAGAAGTTAAGTTTAGTATCTAGAAATTAAATTCAAACTATATATACATAATTTTGTTTATAAGGAAACTTGCCATTGATGTATTTCTGATTTTACCAACTGATAATCACCAAAACCAGGTCTCTTCTACTATATTTAAATGGCTACTTGCTTTCGATAATTACTGGCATTATGGTATTTAAGTGTCGGATAGTATCTTGGTAATGGATGGAGGGGAAGGTGGCTAATAAATTGATAAACAATTAAATCAGCATCAAGTGTGGGTAGCTGTTGCTCCTAATCAATGACAATCACCAACTCTCTCACTGACACCAATCATATGTGACAACTTTTAAGAAAATGCAGGCATGCCAAATTTAATTAGGTATGAGGTTTGTCGGCCAGTAAATCAATAAGGTTGCTTCTAACATGGAATCACCTGTGTCCCTATATATGCCTGTTACAAGGCATTAGTTGAGGAACGTCAAACCAATTATTTACGAAATTTACAGATACCCTGCAGCTGTTTAGCTGTCAGTAAAATGTCACCAACAACATGGACTGAAACAGTTGCTGGTTGACACCTTGACATACTTGTGATTCAGTCTGTGATGTTTCCTACCTCTGTGACATCCTGCTTCATGTATCTATGTTCCCAGTGTGTCTTTGACATCTTGTTAATATGTTCCCAGTGTGTCTTTGACATCTTGTTAATATGTTCCCAGTGTGTCTTTGACGTCTTGTTAATATGTTCCCATTGTCTCTATGACGTCTTGTTAATATGTTCCCATTGTCTCTATAACAGGTCTGATGGAGGTGACAGTACATTTCATACCTGTCATCGAAACATTACGCATTTTGCTTTTTGTGCTACATGAACTTTTCTACATGACATTTCTTCTTTATTAATAATTTCTATCCTTTGGTTTTTGAACTTATTTTTAAAAACAAGTCATCTGAAATCTTTTAAGTTAGTTTTATTCTAAATCAATGAAGAACTTAATTAATTCTCAATTTCTAAAATTTGATACAAGTCCCCAGAACTCCTCTGATAATTATCGGTGAAAATAACAACTTTGTGAGTTTTGATTTCACTAATTAGTCAAAATTCTGTCAAATAATCCTCTTTTAATTATCTGAGATTCTGTTTTGGTTTTACAAGTGTTGTTGGTGGCGAGCATGGTTACAGTGTTATAACTTCGTACATGTTAAGGTAGAGAGCCCCTTCACTTTGCTAAGGTTGTAGACCCTATTTTAAGGGAGTTAGAGCATTTCAATATTGTTCTAAGCATTGTTGTAGAAAAGTGAAAGGATACTTATAAGCTGTTTATAATCTCATCAAAAGGAGCAGAGATGGAATCCCCATTGGAGAGATGTCTTTTTACTGGAGATAAAATACTGATTTCTGGGACATTCCATCTTAACAAGAATAGCATAATTGGTAGGTCTTTTCAGCTCCAGCTGTGCAATTCTCTGACACTCAAGGGAGCCTATATTTGAGGTAATGGGAAACAGCAACCAACTTTCCTAACATATGTGTCCTGTATCCCTCACAATCTGCTGATATCAAGACGGATTTCTCCGATACATTGCAATCCATATCGATTGTGCATGTGGTTAATAGATGTATGTGATGGAGTTCAAAACAACCGAATTTGTCATCAATTAATAAGGATGTATATAATGAAATTTTTGCTGAAGGAAATTAGTTTCCATTTTGTAATCAATGATATATGACCACATTTCTGAATTATGTTGTTTTTCTTCATGGAATTTTTGTCTTTTGGGTGATTGATGACGTATCTGTGAACTTGATTTACTGCCGTGCGCCTTTGGTATCCATTATGAGAGCAGAGCATGTGGCTGTAGCTAAGCTAGACGGGTTTCTATCATGGCCACAAATAACCTGATCCTGTCAATCTGTATACCTAATACTTGTATAAAACTTCCGATGGGCAGAATCTGGAACAGCTACCCAAAATTTATCAATATGTTTGTCATTGATTTATATTTCTCCTCAAAGAACATGTTGCTAGATAGTCATACAAAAGACTGTTTTTGGCTTCTATGAATAGACCTGAGCAATCCCTTTTGGGTCAGCACTTGCCAAGAAAGAAGAAAGAATTCATGCAATGTCATGTGTCACTAGACTCTGCCAGCTGAGAAATTAAATAGCAGGCAATTCACTTTTCAAGTTCAAAAAGCAAAGAATTTATAAGGCAATAATATAACGGTTTCAGATACAAGCATATTCTAAGTGTGTCTTGACTTTGCAAACGAAAGTAGGTCATTTTATGTTGGTCAGCTTTCTGCAATTAGTGTTATTTCAGTTCACATTTAACATTCTTGTGGTCACCATTTCTATGTGTCATTGATGGTCAAAGATTTGTCAGTCCCTAGAGATGGCAACACATTTTATTAAACCTTACAGGCCTCGGATGATCTACATTCATCAATTACCTATAATTGAAAAGAAACCTTGATATATTGATGCGAGCCTAAGGCATGGCCTGGTGTTTTGCACTGATTTAGTGTTCGGAGGGAATGAGTCTGGTACTATCATTGGTGCTGATTGGATAGCATTGATTGTGAATAAAGGATACAGGAACCTGTCATTAACGAATCAATGTTGTTACCTCTTCTTCGCTGGAGATCTCGTTATACAGCCTCCATCCAATCTGCCGTTTGCTGTGATGCAAAAACATTTCCCCGACTCAGATTTATTTTGTGCTGGGATAATCATTTCTATATTTTATATTAATCTGCAATATGTACTCGTTGGGGAAAGTCGATTTAAGATTTTTGGCATAAATGTATGTTTCAGATGCAGCTTTTATATATATCCTTTTATTGTACGTGCCAAAATGTGTGCAGTTTCTGCAGTTGTGTCCATTTTATTCAGTGTGTTAAAACAGTTTATAGGTTTGTGAACATAGTAACTATGACAACTGTATCTAAGACCTATGATGTAATTGATAGGTAACCTGTCTGTTATAATTATGATCCCTTTTGACTACTAAATGTTAGCTGTGACTTCATCACCTCTGTGACTATATTAAATTAAGATCTCATGTAACCTGTGTGACCACGAGATGACCTCTGGCCACTTATGAGCTCTGACTTTACTTGCCCTCTGTGACCACGACATGACCTCTGGCCACTTAAGAGCTCTGACTTTACTTGCCCTCTGTGACCATCATGACATGACCTCTGGCCTCTGGCCACTTATGATGCAGCTCTGACTTTACTTGCCCTCTGTGACCATCATGACATGACCTCTGGCCACTTATGAGCTCTGACTTTACTTGCCCTCTGTGACCATCATGGCATGACCTCTGGCCACTTATTAGCTCTGACTTTACTTGCCCTCTGTGACCATCATGACATGACCTCTGGCCACTTATGATGCAGCTCTGACTTTACTTGCTCTTTGTGACCACGACATGACCTCTGGCCATTTATGACCTCTGACATTACTTGACCTCTGCGATCACTACATGAATGACTGTATTGACCATTATGTGACCTGTGACAATGCTATGGTCTCTGCGACCTCCACATGACCTGTTTGACCTCCACATGACCTATGTGACTATGATGACTGTGATTACTACATTACTCCCCTAACTTGACTGACTAATACATGGTCTGTAACAGCTATAAGAGACTTGTTCTTATGTTGTGACCTTTGTCAGCTGTATTATGTTTGTGGCTACAATGTACCTAAGAACTGTTTTTGATCTTTATAAAGAACACTTGTGTGTGACCTTTATTGGCATCGTTGATATATGTGTGACCTTGATTGGCATCGTTGATATATGTGTGACCTTGATTGGCATTGTTGATATATATGTGACCTTTATTGCCCTCCTTGATCTGTGTGTGATCCCTGTTGACCTCTTTGATTTGTATGCAACCTCTATTGACCTCATTGATTTGTGTGTCCTCTATTGACCTCCCTGATTTGTCTTACCTCTATTGACCTCCCTGATTTGTCTTACCTCTATTGACCTCCCTGATTTGTCTTACCTCTATTGACCTCCCTGATTTGTCTTACCTCTATTGACCTCCCTGATTTGTCTTACCTCTATTGACCTCCCTGATTTGTCTTACCTCTATTGACCTCCCTGATTTGTCTTACCTCTATTGACCTCCCTGATTTGTCTTACCTCTATTGACCTCCCTGATTTGTCTTACCTCTATTGACCTCCCTGATTTGTCTTACCTCTATTGACCTCCCTGATTTGTCTTACCTCTATTGACCTCCCTGATTTGTCTTACCTCTATTGACCTCCCTGATTTGTCTTACCTCTATTGACCTCCCTGATTTGTCTTACCTCTATTGACCTCCCTGATTTGTCTTACCTCTATTGACCTCTCTGATTTGTCTTACCTCTATTGACCTCCCTGATTTGTCTTACCTCTATTGACCTCCCTGATTTGTCTTACCTCTATTGACCTCTCTGATTTGTCTTACCTCTATTGACCTCCCTGATTTGTCTTACCTCTATTGACCTCCCTGATTTGTCTTACCTCTATTGACCTCCCTGATTTGTCTTACCTCTATTGACCTCCCTGATTTGTCTTACCTCTATTGACCTCCCTGATTTGTCTTACCTCTATTGACCTCCCTGATTTGTCTTACCTCTATTGACCTCCCTGATTTGTCTTACCTCTATTGACCTCCCTGATTTGTCTTACCTCTATTGACCTCTCTGATTTGTCTTACCTCTATTGACCTCTCTGATTTGTCTTACCTCTATTGACCTCCCTGATTTGTCTTACCTCTACTGACCTCCTTGATTTGTTTGTGACCTCTACTGACCTCCTTGATTTGTGTGTTGTAGAATGAGGTAGCTGCAGCTCTGGCTGAGGCTGGATTCCCTATCTTCGCCTGGAAGGGCGAGACAGAGGAGGACTTCTGGTGGTGTATTGACAAGTGTATCAACACTGATGGCTGGCAGCCTAATATGGTAAGTGTGCAGTTCAAGGTCGCTGATAGACAGGGTCGCTTAGCACAAAGAGGCCACTTTTGTATGACAGATCACTAGGGTATCCAGTCCTTTATCATGAATATACATTTACGATAAGTGCACAAGTCCTTATAAAAGGACTGTTTGGCTATTCATTCCAGTAGAGGTATGTTCCTGTTAGAGTTATTTTTCGTTAACTTATGTATCATCCTATGTAGAGTTATTTCACTTTAGTGTTAGAAGCTCTCAGAAGAGTTACCTCCCTTACATAGAGTATACCCCCTGAAGAGTAAGTATGAAAACATGAAAACTATTCCTCCACCCTCCTCCCTGTTATCTTGCAGAGTTAAGTTTAAAGCCTCTTCAAAATTGTTATCTCCCTGTAGAATTATCTTGCTAAGTTAAGTTAAAGTCTTTTCTGTGGAGAAATCCACAACGAGAGTTATTTTATGAGGTAAAGTTAGCCTTTCCTATACCCCCTCCCCCTTGAGGGTTATAGTAATTTTATCCTCTCCTGTTGAGTTATCTCCCCAAAGGAGTTATCTTGATGGGTTAGTTATCCTCTCCTGTTGACTTATCTCCCCTAAGGAGTTATCGTGTTGGGTTAGTTATCCTCTCCTGTTGAGTTATCTCCCCTAAGGAGTTATCTTGTCAGATAAAGTTAGCCTGTCTTTAAGAATATAACCCATGTTAATTTGATAGGGGGAGGAGGAGTAAGCATCTCCTCTAAAGTTATACACCCTGCCTTAGCTTCCTTTTCTTTAGAGTTATTCCCCCTGGACAGCCATCTTGCCTTGTAGAATTATACACCCTGCCTTAGTTTCCCTTCCTTTAGAGTTATCCCCCCTGTACAGCCATCTTGCCCTATAGAGTTAGTGAGCTACCCTCTGTTATACACCCAGCCTTAGTTTCCCTTCCTGTAGAGTTATTCCCCCTGTACAGCCATCTTGCCTTGTAGAATTATACTCCCTGCCTTAGTTTCCCTTCCTTTAGGGTTAGTCCCCCCTGTACAGTCATTTTGCCCTGTAGAGCTATCTCCCTGTAGAGTTATACACCCAACCTTAGTTTCCCTTCCTTTATGGTTATTCCCCCTGTACAGTCATCTTGCCCTGTAGAGCTGTCTCCCTGTAGAGTTATACACCCAACCTTAGTTTCCCTTCCTTTATGGTTATTCCCCCTGTACAGTCATCTTGCCCTGTAGAGCTGTCTCCCTGTAGAGTTATACACCCAGCCATAGTTTCCCTTCCTTTAGGGTTATTCCCCCTGTACAGCCATCTTGCCCTGTAGAGCTGTCTCCCTGTAGAGTTATACACCCAGCCTTAGTTTCCCTTCCTTTAGAGTTATTCCCCCTGTACAGCCATCTTGCACTGTGGAGCTCTCTCTTTGTAGACCTCTACTCACAACTTTTTATTATTCAATCAATATATCACTTTCCCATATGGATTTGTCCCCTTTGAAGTGTTTTTCTCTCTGAAGAGGCAATACACATCTTGCCTTTTAACACTATCCCCTGATTATAGGACCAGGTATGCCATACTGTGATTACTGCCTGCTACATGGTCATATCAGCACCATTTCATCGCTCTGTCACCCCAGGTTTATTGTGGTCCCTCTAGGGACAGCCGAGGTTCACTAGCTGTGTATAATACTACTGTAGTAGCGAATTCCAATCTCTCACCAAGCCGATCTATCTATTATTGGACTGGTGCTGTAAACACATACAAACAATAACTGGCCTGCCAGATCACCTTCAAGTTAGGTAGATCCAGTTTGGTAATTAGGAAGAAATGCTGTACTAGATACACATCAACTGCTGATAGAATTTCCCAGCTATTTCTGTGTTAGTGAAAAAAGGCTCAGGATAATTGTTTTTGCAGTCGATTGTCTTGAATAACCTCTAGTTATTAACTTGGGTATAACATTAGATACAGACATGGTCGGGCAGATTATAGCATCTAATCATCTAACATCTAACTATGAAAAAAGAAAATAGGCCTTACCCTCTTAAGAAATCAAAAGGAGTTTTTGTACCCTAATTTTATGGATCATTTTGCAGCTAGCTTTGCTGAGAAATTAACTGAAGAGAAAGATACAGGGGATGATGAACATAGCAAAATAAAATAAAACTTTAAGGGAGATAACTTTACGGGGTAGGATAACTCTATAAGGGAGATAACTATACAAGCGAGGATTATATCTACAGGAGAGACTTTAGGGGGTAGGATAACTCTATAAGGGAGATAAATATACAAGCGAAGATTATATCTACAGGAGAGACTTTAGGGGGTAGGATATCTCTATAAGGGAGATAACTATACAAGCGAGGATTATATCTACAGGAGAGACTTTCGGGGGTAGGATAACTCTATAAGGGAGATAACTATACAAGCGAGGATTATATCTACAGGAGAGACTTTAGGGGGTAGGATATCTCTATAAGGGAGATAACTATACAAGCGAGGATTATATCTACAGGAGAGACTTTCGGGGGTAGGATAACTCTATAAGGGAGATAACTATACAAGCGAGGATTATATCTACAGGAGAGACTTTAGGGGGTAGGATATCTCTATAAGGGAGATAACTATACAAGCGAGGATTATATCTACAGGAGAGACTTTAGGGGGTAGGATAACTCTATAAGGGAGATAACTATACAAGCGAAGATTATATCTACAGGAGAGACTTTAGGGGGTAGGATATCTCTATAAGGGAGATAACTATACAAGCGAGGATTATATCTACAGGAGAGACTTTCGGGGGTAGGATAACTCTATAAGGGAGATAACTATACAAGCGAGGATTATATCTACAGGAGAGACTTTAGGGGGTAGGATATCTCTATAAGGGAGATAACTATATACAAGCAAGGATAAATCTACAGGAGAGACTTTAGGGGGTAGGATATCTCTATAAGGGAGATAACTATACAAGCGAGTAGTATATCTACAGGAGAGACTTTAGGGGGTAGGATATCTCTATAAGGGAGATAACTATACAAGCGAGGATAAATCTACAGGAGAGGATACTCTGTAAGGGAGGTAACTCTAATATATAGGATACTTCTTATAGAATAACTCTTCAGGGGATAATGACATTACAAGGGAAGATAACTCTACAGAAGAGATGATGTATCAATAAATTGGGAGTTACAAAATACTTATATTCCCTGCTAAGATATGCAGTATAATAGTTTGATTTAGTCACTTGGGATTAAAGATTCTTATACTGATAGAAATATTAATTACAGCCCCTTTTTATAAACACTGCCAGTGCTGATGTTATAGGTTGATTTTTATTCATGATCACCTGGTACGTTATCATCAAGGGACTTGATTCTTACCGGCCCAACAACAGTTAATGGATTTTTCTGTGAGAGATACTGATAGACTTCGATATTCTACATCTAGGTATTGTGAATTCCAGCCAACTTGAACATTTTATTATGCATGCCAGTTGCTATTGATTGCGATTTTACTATTTCCTACATCAATGAAGTATCCATAAGCATTGTGATGTATTGTCACGCAAGCCTGTGAGCAGGTCCTTTTAAGTGGCGTTCACATAGAGAGCTGGACGTTAGACCTGCATGTTGTACACGCTCAGGTGTTTTTCTCATCGGTGATGGTAGGAAATCGTAGAAGTTAACTAGGCTTTAGTGATATCGCTAATGGTTTTTCCTAATATCTGTCCGACATGAATCCCAGTTGCGTTTGTAACTAACTTGCAAATTTGGTCATAGTTTTATCTTTGCAAAAAAGCTAGCATGAAATTGGCTTCAAATGATTAAAAAAGTGACACTTGAAAGTGATCAGCGCGCTGCACTGCAAACATACATTTCGCAGTTTAGATCGATAAGTTTTGAGTCCAAATTACATTTTCACACACCAAAATCATCAACGCAATAGACATTTGGAACATTTCATATGCAATAGATATTGGCTGGGTTGGATGTGTTCTGTACAATGAATGGGTGTTGTATATGTTTTTGTAGCAAATTTCTTTAAATGTCATGCGAATAGCATTTCAATCCAACTGCATATTGATCGGAATTATTTCCTCGCTCGCCATCAATAGGTTTCGAGGGTCCCATTTTGCTTTTATAATGCCAGATTTTGTCAGACAGATGGTAGCATTATAAAAATGGTCGGAAGTAGATGTAGGATAACGTTGCCATCTGGTATTGGTGCTACACACATATCCTCATTGAAATGTGGGGTAATTTCTAAAGGTGTTTTTGAGGATTTTCTCAAAAGAAAACAGCCTTGATTCTGTTATATGTTGGCTGTGGTGTACTGAAATTAATGCAACATTCATATTTGAATATCTACAATAAACAACAAGGGAATACAGAAGTTTTAACAAAAACATTATTCAAATTTAAAAACGATAAAACTAGAGCAAAATATTAACAAAGGAAAGATTTACATGGAGACCCCTGATATATAATGACACAATAACTGCACTCATATCTAAGAGGTCTGACGCAGCAAATGGCTGAAGAAGAAGAAACAGAAATTTTCCTGTGTTATGTACAGTATAATATGAAATGTTCGTTATGTTTGAACTTTTGTTGTTTTTGTGGTTGCTATGGAACCACGAATATAAATACAGCGAATATTTCTACTACTCTATAGAATGTACACAAGGACAATCATTTGAAAATTATTTGAGTTTTAAGTTATTGTAGTTCTAAAATGTACACATTTTCAAGTCAAATTTACAATTCCCGATTCCATCAGACCGTGTTCCTATTCTAGTTTATATACAGATTTCACAGACAAGATTATGAACTTTGAATTGAGAGGTTTGATTGTGTAAACTTTGACCTTCAGATCCTGGATGATGGTGGAGATGCAACCCACTTGATGCTGAAGCGCTATCCGGCCATGTTCAACATGATCAAGGGTATCGTGGAGGAGAGCGTGACCGGTGTCCATCGTCTGTACCAACTGTCCAAGTCGGGTAAACTGACCGTCCCCGCAATGAATGTCAACGACTCAGTCACCAAGGTCAGTCAAGGCATCACTTTATCACCAAGGTCAAGGTTTTTCTATATATAGCCAAGGCCTGTCACACCTTGTTTCCATAACCAAGGTCATTAGGTACATTACCTTTCCTTCAAGGTCAATCATTGTATTTCTTTATCATCAAGGTCAGTCAGTACATTTCCTTTGTTATTAAGGGCAATGGGTACATTTCTTTCATTACCAGCATTAATTAATAGATTAATAATTTATACCTTCCTGAAGTTTACTGCTATGGGCGGGAGATTGGTTTCTTAAATCATTGATTTAAGTATGTGCATAATACACTAATTTACCCTACTCACAACTTTTACTGAAATCCTTTTGTTCCTGTTAATGTTTATTCAGATAATTTGAAGTTAAATAAATTTGCTATCAATTTACTATACAATGAATTACATGTTATATTGATAATGATGTATATATATTATATATCATTTCATTCTTCAAATTAAGATAATGGCATTAGTATTGAATATTAATGAAAACTTGTTCAGATAACTCTAGGGATTTTAAATTGTCCATTTACATTATGTAATTACTAAAAAACTAAAATGACACTAGATTTTGTAAAATTTATTTTTCCATTGCAGACCAAATTTGACAATCTGTACAGCTGTAGAGAATCCATCCTTGATGCGTAAGTATTTTGTGTAGAGCATTTTTTAACTGACAGCCAGAGTTACTTCCCTTCAATGTTACGTGACCTACATGTAAACTAGTTTAAATGATTCTTTTGAATCCCTGTTTAATTAAGAAACTCAATAATTTTTTTTACATTGAAAAATGGATAGGAAATTATGTGTTAAATTGAACAACCACTACCTAAAACAAAGACCATCAAAGTCTGTTATAACGAGCTTCCTTGTAGCTACAATATATATCCCCTTGTAGTTACAATATATCCCTTACACACCTGTAAAAGAGATGATGTGGGGACCACATTTGCACTGGGAGATATTTCTGTGGTATGTGATGGGAGCAGGCTATACACTGGAGGTGTCTGGCTGTACCGTACACAGCAGCATTGTAACATGTGTATACCTGAGATTTCCACCAAGGCATCTCTGTAAAATGGTAAACAGATAACTAGCGTCAGTGGCAGTAGATATGAAGGGTATAGGAAGGATAGCAAGGCCTGAAAAACGTGACAGTATGTACTTTATAAAGGTCACAGGAATGAATAGCACCGTAACATGTCTGTGTACCAGATGTAAGCTTCCTAGTGCTGCAGTGTTGAACAATCGCTTAACTGGCAATTACAGGATTCGTTATCGAGTTCTGATGTAGTTTCATCATTGTTTTGTAAGGAATGTGAAAATATTTAATCTTAATAATGATAAGATAAAATAGAAATAGTTTGGTAATAGAATATGAAGTAAATTTTTGAGACTTACAAAAAATGGTTATGATCAAAGTTTCCTGAACTTTTATTTGAATTTTCACTTATCAAAAAGAAGAATTGTACATGGCCTATAATTTCAGCCAATCGTTCCAATCGGTTATAAAAAAAATAGATTTTGTGAATAGCGAATTTATGTCGGAAGAACCATCATGATTAAGAAATAAATGGCTGCAACATTAGGTTTGTGATAAAATCTGGTTCAATTACAACTCAAGTTCAAACAATGTCTTTTTACTAAATTTACAAGTTGTTTGATTAATATGAGATTGACATTTGGTCAGAATTAGGTTCAATCTCAACTTCACATCAAATAGTACACCTAGTATATATGAACAACATACTACTGACACATATATAAGTAGAATGAATAAAAAAAAAGTTTGCAAGAAGTTTCTCAGACAATAGGTAAAATATTTGTGAAAATTAAGCAGATTACCATACTACCGGGGGTATTCCTGTAAAAACCTTTGAATTTGAAGTGATCATCAGTAAGAAGTACTCCATACTGTAGAATCAGCTCAATTCTATTTTCTTGTACCCTTCATAATACTGGACTCTCCTGAGATGAGTAAAAAGATCTTTGATTAAGAAGCTGATCATGAGATTGAGAAGTAGGTCAAGAAATTCATGAACCAGATTAAGAGATTAAAGATCCTCAAAGTTTACCAAAAAGTTACCGAGTTGATCTGTTGGGGGGGGGGGGGAGGAGGATTATTAACTATATCATGTATAATGAGGAATGTTTTGTAGACAAATTACCATCTGATAATTGACTCAGGGGAGATAACTGTCTGATAATGTGAGGATTTTGTCAATTTCAGACTAAAGAGGACAACCGATGTCATGTTTGGAGGGAAGCAAGTGGTTGTCTGTGGATATGGCGAGGTGAGTTGACAAGGTCATCAGGTCAAGGTCATTGGAAATTGTCAATGACATTGTCAAAGACAACAAAATGATTGACATGTAGATATGTGGGTATCGGATGAGAAATGTTTAAGTTGTTAGTATTTAAGGTCATGATAGGCGACTTGATGTACAGATAAATTATGACCTGCTTTACAAAATGTAGACCAGGAAATCTTCAATGTAGTTTAACTTCAATCTTTTGGCCTTTTCACCAAGGGCAAATTTATCATGACAGTGAATATTAGTACACAGCATACCATATAGTAATGACATGTGAAGGGCGAAATTAACACTGGACAAACATGGAATGGGTGAAGGGCCAATATTGGACTGGATGAAAGTGTCCTGGTATACAGTACTGGTCAGCCATTAGTAACAGTAAATAATAGCTTGTATTTAATACAGGGGTGGGTGAAGGGCCAATATTGGACGGGATGAAAGTGTCCTGGTATACAGTACTGGTCAGCTATTAGTAACAGTAAATAATAGCTTGTATTTAATACAGGGGTGGATGAAGGGCCAATATTGGACTGGATGAAAGTGTCCTGGTTTGCAGTACTGGTCAGCCATTAGTAACAGTAAATAATAGCTTGTATTTAATACAGGGGTGGGTGAAGGGCCAATATTGGACTGGATGAAAGTGTCTTGGTATACAGTACTGGTCAGCCATTAGTAACAGTAAATAATAGCTTGTATCTAATACAGGGGTGGGTGAAGGGCCAATATTGGACTGGATGAAAGTGTCTTGGAATACAGTACTGGTCATCCATTAGTAACAGTAAATAATAGCTTGTATCTAATACAGGGGTGGGTGAAGGGCCAATATCGGACTGGATGAAAGTGTCCTGGTTTACAGTACTGGTCGGCCATAAGTAACAGTAAATAATAGCTTGTATCTAATACAGGGGTTTGTGATAGTCATAGCTAGTAATTTGTGAAGCCACATTTTCTTCTAGGATCTCTGTAGTTTTAATGTTTAACTCATTCACCCCTGAAGGCACATTTGAACTCTTCCAATTCAAAGGTTGGAATAGTTCATTTTCAAATTTCAGTGGTGAATCAGTTAAATGTTTTACAAGTGTTCAAAGCATGAAAAAAAAAAAAAAGAAGATAATTAGCTTTAAATTTAGTCCGATTTCTTTGGTTTTCTGTCTGATGTGGTATTCAAATTAGTTGTACAGTATGTGTACAGCAAAAAGTGTACGGGTGACTGTCCTGAAAATTGACATTACACTGTCAACCTGGTATTGGTACAGGGTCTGTCTGTTCAACAAATAACATTCACATGTTTGAAGTATAGCCTTGTTCACAAGCACCAACTTTAATTCCTTGTTGTAACACAAATAATTTTAGTGTTACATTTCGTCTTATCTTTTGCATATCGCTCCAGGTTGGAAAAGGTTGTGCCTCGGCCCTGAAGGGACTCGGCTGTAGTGTGATGGTGACGGAGATTGACCCGATCTGTGCTCTCCAGGCATGGTAAGTCTAACTTCTGTATGCCTCAACATCCCAGCTCAATGGTCTGTCTCAGAACTCCAACTCTGTGTTCCATTTAAATAATCCAACTCAATGGTCCATATAAATAACTCAATGGTCCATATAACTAAACTCAGTGGTTAATATAGATAAACTCAATGGTCAATATAGATAAACTCAATGGTCCATATGAATAAACTCAATGGTCCATATGAATAAACTCAATGGTCAATATAGATAAACTCAATGGTCAATATAAATAAACTCAATGGTCAATATAGATAAACTCATGCAGTGGTCAATATAGATAAACTCAATGGTCCATATAAATAAACTCAATGGTCAATATAGATAAACTCAATGGTCCATATAAATAAACTCAATGGTCAATATAGATAAACTCAATGGTCCATATAAATAAACTCAATGGTCAATATAGATAAACTCAATGGTCCATATAAATAAACTCAATGGTCAATATAGATAAACTCAATGGTCCATATAAATAAACTCAATGGTCAATATAGATAAACTCAATGGTCCATATAAATAAACTCAATGGTCAATATAGATAAACTCAATGGTCCATATAAATAAACTCAATGGTCAATATAGATAAACTCAATGGTCAATATATATAAACTCATGCAGTGGTCAATATAGATAAACTCAATGGTCCATATGAATAAACTCAATGGTTAATATAATAAATTCAATGGTCCATCTGCAAAACACATATATTTCAATAAATAAAGATCAATGAAATGTTGGTGTTTTACAAAACAATAGAGTATAAAACTTTTTTCCCATGTTACTGACCCCAGCTTTTCGAAGAATGCTAAAAGAAATATATAATTTGTTAGACATTGTCTATAATGTATTTTTGCTTGGTCTGTTGACAGCATGGACGGTTTCCGCGTGGTGCGGCTTGACGAGGTTTGTCGACAAGTCGACATTCTCATTACTTGCTCAGGTAAGATTTCACTCCAGAAGATTAACTCATTCACCCCTGTAATTTCATAATGAACTATTCCAACCTTTGCATTGGAAGAGTTTAAATGTGTCTTCAGGGGTGAATGAGTTAAACAAGAAATCAAAAGTCATATAAAGGACATATCATGAAATTAGATCTTTTTAATGTGTTAACACAGATAACATGTTTTCATTTGCAATCTATTGATATTTTTCTATTCTAAATTTTATAGTTTTGTCGATATTTCTTCCTACATTGGACCCAAGGTCCCTTCAGTATAAATTCCAACAATCGTGCTGTTGTTATATTGACAACTATTCTACATTTTCCAGGAAATAAGAATGTAGTAACACGTACTTTCATGGATCGCATGAAGACTGGATGTATCGTGTGTAACATGGGACACTCCAACACAGAAATAGATGTGGTAGGTAGTAATGGAATTAACTCATTCATAATGAACTATTCCAACCTTTGAATTGGAAGGGTTCAAGTGTGTCTTCAGGGGTTAATGAGTGAACACACTGTATTTTACCGATGTTAAAGTGTTTCTAACCTACCTGTGAATTGGACATTATAAAGATAATGATACCTTATTTACATCTAGTCCAGTTATGTAGGATGTTGCCCTCAAGCTGATTAAAAAGCACAACCCTACAGACTGACTTGTGTTTCTAATTAGCACAATGATGATATTCTGTGAAGTCACAGGTGTAAAACCACATACATCTAGGCACCCTCAATTAATGAACGTAAGATGTGTACCACTCATGATCAGGATGTAGTCATTTTAAAGATTAAATAAAATTGAAATGAAAGTGTAAATCAAAATTCAAAATGATAATGCTTCTCAAATATGTCGCCTGAAATTCAAAAGAATGTTTTGAAAATTAGATCAGTATTAATGAAACGTTCATTGTTAGGGTTGAAAACAGACATCTGAAGATAAGGAAGGTTTAAACACTTTTGTATATAATATATTCTTAGATGTTTCGATTAAAACAAAATGAATTAATGTTTCAGGGAAGTCTGAGAACCCCGGATCTAACCTGGGAGAAAGTCAGGTCACAGGTCGATCACATCATCTGGCCTGACGGCAAGAGAATTATCCTACTGGCTGAGGTATGGGGCCCTGCATTGTCTGTCACCTGTACCAAGCAGCTGATGGGCCGTTATCTTTTGTCTCCACACCACACATAGACACATTATATGTTGGTGTAGATAATTCACTAGTATCGATTTATTGATAATATATAGCTAAGCACATCTGTCTTTGAGTATCAGAACTTATTCTTTTAGGATAACTTTTATCAGAAAGTCATTTTGGTTAACTTGAACCTTTGGAATCACTTTGTTTTACATCATTTAGAGTTTATCGGGATTTTGATAAAATGATAGGTTGTTTAAACTAATTATGATATGTAAATTAAGCCAAGAAGAAGTTAAAACTTAATTACAACTTGATCTGGCTACAAATTGAAGTCTGATTATCTGAGGGGTCAAGTTTTACTTCCCATGAAATTTCTTTTCGATTTATATCAATTTTTTTGCTGACACCAAAATAGACTCATTGTTTCACAGTGTGTAAATATTCTATAAACTAAATAGTTATGTATATTGTTATCGTTTGTGTTTAGAGTCGCCTGTATATTGTTATCGTTTGTGTTTAGGGTCGCCTGTATATTGTTATCGTTTGTGTTTAGGGTCGCCTGTGTATTGTTATCGTTTGTGTTTAGGGTCGCCTGTATATTGTTATCGCTTGTGTTTAGGGTCGCCTGTATATTGTTGTCGTTTGTGTTTAGGGTCGCCTGTATATTGTTATCGTTTGTGTTTAGGGTCGCCTGTATACTGTTATCGTTTGTGTTTAGGGTCGCCTGGTGAATCTCAGCTGCTCCAGTGTACCCTCTTTTGTGGTGTCCATCACCGCTGGCACTCAGGTGAGTTAATGAGGTAGTGGCCAGGTGTGTTACCAGGCCCAGTGCCAGCTCTATCTTGTAGCTCTCTATAACATCAAAGATTGCTATGGTCAAGTGTTAAGGGAAATGAAATCAAACTAAAATTTAGGACTTGATGACTAAATGTGATTTTATCCATGGTTGAATTTTTTGATACCATACCGTACCTTGGGGTGTATGGATGGATTAAATTAAACTCACTGTCTCACTAATGTCTCTTGTTTGATACTATACCGTACCTTGGGGTGTATGGATGGATTACATTAAACTCCCTGTCTCACTAATGTCTCTTGTTTGATACCATACCGGACCTTGGGGTGTATGGCTGGATTAAATTAAACTCCCTGTCTCACTAGTGTCTCTTGTTTGATACCATACCGTACCTGGGGGTGTATGGATGGATTAAATTAAACGCCCTGTTTCACTAATGTCTCTTGTTTGATACCATACCGATCCTTGGGGTGTATGGATGGATTAAATTAAACTCCCTGTCTCACTAATGTCTCTTGTTTGATTTTCAATCCATCTCACCTATAATTTGGTCATCCTTTATTTAAGTAACTGAGCCACCTGTATGTGTTGTATTTCAGGCCCTAGCTCTGATAGAGCTATACAATGCTCCTGCTGGCAGATACAAGCAAGATGTCTACCTCTTACCAAAGAAAATGGGTAAGTTCAGGGATCAGGTTCATTGCAGTGATCTGCCTTCCATTCCTGATATTGAATATCTTTAAGATTTTGTGGGTTGTTGGGTCTCTAAAAGGTGCCCCCCACCCCTCCCCTACATACAATTCTGGAAAATCTGTAAAGGGTTCATCACTATCATCTATAGTTGTAAGATTCTATCATGCATATTGTTTCAACAAACGATTTTTTTTCCAAGAGGGCCCACATGTAGTATATGTTAGCTGAGTTGGGAGAATTTCAAGTTTAGCCACTGGCTTATAGTTCTAGCTTTCTTTTATTTGCAACATAAAATGTATCCTGATAGAGCAATACTGATACAATATTTGCTTTATCAATGAATTACTGGTATATTAGCCCAAAAAATATTTACATATTTCTAAATTTTAATAAATTTCTGTTTTGGTGTTTACAGATGAATATGTGGCCAGTCTCCATTTACCTACGTTTGATGCTCACCTGACGGAACTCAATGATGAACAAGCAAAGTATCTGGGACTCAACAAGACCGGACCATTCAAGCCAAACTACTACAGGTACTGACAGCTGGTCAAGCTGGCCATTCAGGGGATCAAGGACAAGACAATAGCTTGTAACCAATATCAAAAGCCTTAAAAAGTCATCAGTGGTTTCCCATAGCTTCAATCCTAAATATAATTTTTCTGCTTTTTCATAACCTGGCAGTTTTGCCACTCTGCAGGGATATTTGGGTTTTTTCCACATGACCATAATTACCAAATGTTCGTCGAAAAATCTGCTTTGTGGTTTTCTTAAGAGAAAAATGGACAGTAATAAACTCGAAATTGATAAAGTCTGAAATTATGCATACCAGGTAAATATTATCTGAAACATCTCTCTTGAAATTGAAAGTATTTTTTATAAAATGCTGTTATTCCCCCTTTGGTTTTAATCCCTGTAAATGCTGTAGCCAATATGTACATAACATTTTTACCGACAAACTTTTCAGACTGAAAGAAGGGAGATAACTCATAAATTAAACAGAAATTTTAGAAACCAGAAGTTCAACATCAAATAGCTGGTGATAATTATAATGCAATTTTACAAGTCTGATTAAAACCTTTCCATGATATGGTTCATTCATTCCGGGACGCTTTAGATCACGGAAAATTTGATGGTCTACACATGAGGTACGACACGAGACATACCAGCAGTGTATCCACCAGTGCCCCCAACATATGTATATATATAAATGTTTGTTATACTGCATCCTCAAAAGATATATCTGACTATATATCAACTTTGCATGGTGCTACAACCCATCATCTTGAACTTTAACCTAGTGACACCATATACCAGACAAGCTGTTATTGTCAAAGTACAGCGGGATATGTATTAAAACTAGGGATGTACACTTATGTAGCTCAAAGTCTGTGTAGTGTTGTTATCAGATGCCTCCTTGATGGGAATGAAGTCTTGATTTGATATGTAAGGATACGCTGGGCAATTCAGTACTGGAATACTAAATTGGAATACCAATATTTTACTGTACTAATATTAAATATCAGTATTTTCATCTGGTCCACCTTAAAAAATTGGTCACACTGAAGTCTTGTTTCCCATATCTGTGCTGAGTATTCAGAATATACCTGTCTATAAACTACAGGTGTGCAGAGGTTTATGAAGGACACACCCACCTACATTTTTACACAATTGTAATTAGTTATATTTTTTATTGGTTATAAGTTTAAACAAAACATCCACCAGCATGTAAGGTAATATAACTACCAGGACCCATGCATTCTATTGTTTAACTTATGCTACTAAGTTGTGCCTATTTAATTATATATTAAGGTTGTATGCCACCTTACACATTATGACCGATTTATTGGAGTTATTTCCCCCTTTTTAATTAGATCCTGTTCTTAATGAGAATCCCCTGAGTGTTATCTATGCATGTGTCATCTTGTACCTTTCAAGTGTCATCTATAAATTGGTCAAGGCTGTAATAGAACACGTTCAGGAACATTTATTTAACATGCTTCTCTGCATCTCAAAACTTCTTTCTTAAACAGGTGATTTTATAGTATTAGGTCACCTACATCTTGAAACCCGAACAGTGTTTTAGATAAAACCATGAATGAACTTTGGGATTCTCAGAAATTCTAAATCTGCAAATAGATTTCTAGTACAAACTTACTTCTAACTTATATAAAATGGATTACAGTAAACATATACAGTACATATACATCTTAAAATGAAAAGGGTCTAAACTGGACAACACACAGAATAGTTTATTCTGTTGAAACAGACAGCAGTTTAGATTACAGTGTACTTTCTACAATTGATAAAAAAAGTTGTCAAAAAGCTGATTAAGTTTAACATGGCTGAGGGGGAAATGAACATCTTACAGACATTTTTGACTGTTTTGTTTTAATGATGCAAGGCTTTGTAATTATTTGTATTGTCTGCTTCTAAACTTCATCTTTGATGTTTGTTACAGATACTGAAAACCTACGCAACATCATCACCATTCCACGACTCCAGGACAACCCGTCACGATCACACAACAGGAAGTGGGCATTCCAAGTAACCATGACAACAGTGATGCAAGGAAATCACCAGTTACTGTCGTCATGGTTACGCTGTAATTGTTAGGATAACTCGCACAGAAAGAGCCTGTTAATAGGGATTTTTAATGATGAACATGATTTCAAATAATGATGTTGATTTTGTTTATGATAATTCAAATAAATTATCAAAGTTGTCTGCCGTATAATGAAATGTTATAATCAAGCATACTTGTAATGTTTTACCTGAAATTTAATATGAAATTATGAGAGTTGATATCTGTAAGGTGTCTATACATTTTATTGCAATTTCTTTGAAAAAAATTGTTGAAATTTAAAGAATGTCCGTAATAATACGTTGCAAACCCATAAGAATGTTCTGTACAATCAGACTTGTTAAATATTAAAATAATTTCAGATCAAAACTCTCATGATAATCATCCGGGTTCAACTGTATCAGTAGATCTTTGATATGAAATTTTGAGTACCATTGTGAAAGTAAATGAAGTTTATGTTACGGTAAAAACCACCATTTTTTGTGCTTCAACTTCTCTTACATAGATTGTAGCTTTAAATTATCAGCAAAAATTATTATATATGTTAAAATTATATCTTATTAGGTGATGGATTAATATGTTGTTCTGTAAATAAAAAACATGTTTTTACATAAGAGAGGAAGCCCACAGCTGTATATATACAACTTAGTTATGAGATGGGCTATGCAGAATTTTAACCTTTTTTTTTTTATAGTCCGTTCAGATTTTACGACACTGACAATCTGTCTGATGTTGCTTTGTTTATACATAGTCAATCAAACACTTCAATTTGCGGCATTAAATTAAATTATTATGAAAGAGTTTACGTAATCGAACAGGCATTTAGAATTTTTTGTGAATATCAAAAATACTCTAATAATAAAGCACGTTTAATAAAGCACTGCATATCATCTGTCAAAGTTTGTTGGACAATTTGAGAGAATTAACTTCAGAAATTTCCAAATGCACATAGATTTAATGTTTGTTGACCTGTGTTTCACTGTTCACTGTCATATTTTCATTTGTACAGATGACTGATACGTACAGGTAATGTAATAGTGAACCAACATTTGTGGAACCTTTTAGATTTTTGTGCAAACTATCATATATGCCTATTCCGTCTTTGCGTATTGCAGAGTTATCTGCTCTTGTGAGCAGGTATTGATTGTTACCTCATTGGTGTGTGTGAGAAAATTACGTCGTTTTCTCAAAAATTGATGACGTCACTCTCACAAACAAATGACGTAACAATCAATACCTGCTCACAAGACCAGATAACTCTGCAATCCGAAAAGTATTATGGAATACACTGTTGTGTATAAAGTGTCATAAATTAAGGGGGGAAACAAATTCCAAAACAGAAAATAAATTCTTAAACAGTTCTACCACCATATGCATGTATATCAATTTTTTCTGTTAATGGAACCCCATTTTGTTTATTTCAAAGATTAAAACAAAATATTGTGTGGGGTCAAACTTTTGATTTTACTTGCATCAACTAATGAAGACGTATCAATTTATCCAAAGTTATTTTCATATCAATGGTATTACAAAAAAGAACAATTTGTAAAAAGTTCTTTGACTTCTACTCAATACATTAGGTATTGAGTAACTCAACAGGCTTAGGATGTTTGTCTGTTTCTTTCCATGACTAGGTGCTAGAGGTGCGAGGGAGATTTGTGATAAAATATTGATGTATAAATTTGTTGAAATTCATTGATTTTTAAAATTACCTTAGTGTATTACTTTGTGCTAGGTCTGTTGTAGATTGTCATTCACGTCAGTGTGTTTAATATTACTGTGGATTGAATCAATACTGAAAGTTCGTTACTTGTTCTGATTATGAGAGAAATTTTTTGACTGCTTTCATATATGATGTAGCTCTATTACCTTTGTCTATTGGTAGGAACAAAATATTAAGCAAAATTAAGTAAATTGAAACTGCAAAAATTTACTGCAGTCTTCACAGTTATTTAAGTACTGGCAAAACCAATCCCATGAAAAATAATGAAAAAAGGGGTTTATTACTATTCATTAACTCATTCACCCCTGAAATTCATAATGCGCTGTCACAACCTTTGAATTGTAAGACTACGAATGTAGCTTCAGGGGTGAATGAGTTAATCAATATATCAATCCAGAGTTGTTCCCCTTGAATAAGAAAGACTAATTGTTGAGAGACAGGAGAGAGTCCTAGCGTTACATTTATTTTGAGGTTGTAATCATTTATAAAAAAAATCACAATGGATTAATTCTTCAGTGTCCACATGAGATATTCTAAAATGTTTCCTTCATCTTTCTTTGTTAATATACTTTGTTTTTGGATCATTTTAACTGGAGATTGTAAATTTGAATTCTGCTTGTATTCATATAATATTACTGATAACACTTGAAAAAAATCAGAATGAATTTTGATTGATGTGTGATTCTAGCATTGGTACACCTGTTAAGAAAAAATGTTTGATTTATATTCAAAGCTTCGAGTATAGTGGAAATCTCAGGTTTAAACAAAGAATTATGTCAATATTAAGTACAAATTATATTTATTGCTTATTTAAAAAGAATAAAACAATTGTATAAAAATTGATGAATATGTACATTTTGTAAATGTTTCAGAACCCGAGATTGGCTGGAATTTTCAAGATAAAAATTATATACTTATATGTATATATATGTACTGCGTTTAGTTTACCTGTAAATAGTGATGAGATATGATTACCTATGGTAGTTCTAGCGTTGTACTCAAGAGAAATCTTCATGCTAGCATGTTGAGATGTGTTTGTTTTAAATGCCTCATTATATATCTAGTATTTGAAAGTAGGGCGTCAAGATGTCGTGACTGTTTTAAACTTTATTATTCCAGCAAAAAAGTACAACTGATATTCTTGTACATGAGTTCTGGGAACAATACATGTGTACTTGGAACTACAGTCTTTATGTGATTCATATATACATGTATGTGTGTGTACTAAGAATTATATTGATTTTGTTGTATAAGGTACATGACTTTATGTACTAGGAACTTTGCTTGTATACTAAGAACAGACCCTAAACGGGGCAAGGAGCACTGCAAGGCAGCTAGCCACTGGTCCATCTCTTTAGAAGTCGGCGCTCCTGCCCCTAACAACTTTTGAGAACTAAAAAAGTGCCGAAATGTTTTCATTTGTACAAACTTTGATTAAGTACCCTTTCTGATGCCCTTCTCAAAAAATTGAGATTGTTTCAGTGTGTGGATGTGTGCGTGTGGCCAAAAGGATGGTACAACATGGCAATATTGCATACTTGCATCAGATTTATGCTAGACCAATGTCGTTGTCTTTTGTCTTCTATGTGATTAGAACAGCCTGTATTTTAACCTTTTTTTTTTAATGTGTTGACAAGGAACTGCAGGCAGAGAAAATTAAAGTCTACACAATTGAACACATTACTGGACCACCATGCTTTGATCCTTACTCAACTAACTTGGTGCAGCTCGGTCACTTAACAGGAAAAGTAGTGAACCAATTAAATGGCCAGTTAAGTCTTATTTATCCAATCTGTTATTGTTAACAAATTTATTTTTGACATTCAAGAATATGAGATATTTAAAGGTATAATATCATACACCCCTCCCACACATTATACAGGCAATCAAAGGATCTTCAGTTGAGCTTTCAAAGTTCACATTGAGGTTGCCGAGTTCAGATTGAGGTTGCCATCATTTATGGTTGATTACATGTCTGTGTTGACAAACTGTAGGCAACCTTTTTATGTTGGTACTTATACCTTAATATTGTAATTTTTTGTTATAGATTTTCTGAGCTATAAATTTACTTTGTTAATTGCATTTAACTTCCCAACAGCCATGTTAGTTATCCTTTTACAAAGCCAATCGGGCAAAAAGATACATCACCTGTAAAAATCTGGTAGTTATAGGTTTGTCAACCATCATTTTTTCTTGTCACTCGAGTGTTATTTTTCCATTGTTTTTTATTCAACAGAATGTTTAAACTTTGTTATTTAGGTGAACATCTCTTAATGCAGATGTCATCACTGAATTCAAACTTGGATTCAAACCGAAGATTTGTTTTAATAGCAACACGATTCAACTTTATCGGACATAACTACATTGGATGTATATTGAGCCAATCAGTGATTTGTTACATTGAATTTGATTGGTTCCTATTTCTACTAGTCACAGATCATGACCTATGGATGTGGTCGTTTCATATGTACTCGTTTTGGAGGCTACTTAAGAATCATCACTTGTTTGGTCTGTCCAAATTGAGGAATACTTTCATAAAAATATGGAAAGAATAAAAAAAATCTTAGCAATAAAGTCTGTTTTTGTTTTGATTTTAAATATATGTGCATAGATGAGTGTTAACCATATTAGTTAGATTAACTGTCTAATTCAACATCATATTGGACTCGCCATATTGGTTAGATTAACTGTCTAATTCACCTCCCTGTTGGCAAACCATATTGGTTAGATTAACTGTCTAATTCACCTCCCTGTTGAACACACCGTATTGGTTAGATGCACTGTCTAATTTACCCCCTGTGGACACACCATATTGGTTAGAATAGCTGTCTAATTCATCCCCCTGTGGACACACCATATTGGTTAGATTAACTGTCTTATTCATCCCCCTGTGGACACACCATATTGGTTAGATTAACTTCTAATTCAATCCCCTGTGGACACACCATATTTGTTAGATTAACTTTTAATTCACCTCCCTGTTAAACACACCATATTGGTTAGATGCACCGTCTAATTTACCCCCTGTGGACCCACCATATTGGTTAGATTAACTCTAATTCAACCCCCTATAGGACAAACCATATTTGTTAGATTAACTGTCTAATTCCCCTCCCTGTTGAACACACCATATTGGTTAGATGCACTGTCTAATTCCCCTCCCTGTTGAACACACCGTATTGGTTAGATGCACTGTCTAATTCCCCTCCCTGTTGAACACACCGTATTGGTTAGATGCACTGTCTAATTCCCCTCCCTGTTGAACACACCGTATTGGTTAGATGCACTGTCTAATTCCCCTCCCTGTTGAACACACCATATTAGTGAGATTTACTGTCTAATTTACCCCCTGTAGACACACCCTATTGGTTAGATTATCTATTTAATTCACCCCCCCCCCTGGGGACACACCGAATTGGTTAGATTTACTGTCTAATTCGACCCCCTGTGGACACACTATATTGGTTAGACTAACTGCCTAATTCAACACCCTGTGGACACACCATATTGCTTAGAATAGCTGTCTAATTCAACCCCCTGTTGGACTCGCCGTATTGGTTAGATGTACTGTCTAATTTACCCCCTGTAGACACACCCTATTGGTTAGATTATCTATTTAATTCACCCCCCCCCCTGTGGACACACCGTATTGGTTAGATTTACTGTCTAATTCGACCCCCTGTGGACACACTATATTGGTTAGATTATCCATTTAATTCACACACCCCTGTGGACACACCATATTGGTTAGACTAACTTTCTAATTTACCCCCTGTGGACACACCGTATTGGTTAGATTTACTGTCTAATTCAACCCCCTGTGGACACACTATATTGGTTAGATTATCTATTTAATTCACACACCCCTGTGGACACACCATATTGGTTAGATTAACTGTCTAATTTACCCCCTGTGGACACACCATATTTGTTAGATTAACTGTCTAATTCAACACCCTGTTGGACTCGCCGTATTGGTTAGATGAACTGTCTAATTCAATACCCTGTGGACACACTATATTGGTTAGACTAACTGCCTAATTCAACACCCTGTGGACACACCATATTGGTTAGACTAACTTTCTAATTTACCCCCTGTGGACACACCATATTTGTTAGATTAACTGTCTAATTCAACACCCTGTTGGACTCGCCGTATTGGTTAGATGAACTGTCTAATTCAATACCCTGTGGACACACTATATTGGTTAGACTAACTGCCTAATTCAACACCCTGTGGACACACCATATTGGTTAGACTAACTTTCTAATTTACCCCCTGTGGACACACCATATTTGTTAGATTAACTGTCTAATTCAACACCCTGTTGGACTCGCCGTATTGGTTAGATGAACTGTCTAATTCAATACCCTGTGGACACACTATATTGGTTAGACTAACTGCCTAATTCAACACCCTGTGGACACACCATATTGGTTAGACTAACTTTCTAATTTACCCCCTGTGGACACACCATATTTGTTAGATTAACTGTCTAATTCAACACCCTGTTGGACTC
>NW_018403833.1:208410-216918 GCF_002113885.1 Mizuhopecten yessoensis | reverse complement strand
GACACAACCTATTGGTCATATTAACCTGTCAGATTTGACACCCAGTGGGACACAACCTATTGGTCATATTAACCTGTCAGATTTGACACCCAGTGGGACACAACCTATTGGTCATATTAACCTGTCAAATTTGACACCCAGTGGGACACAACCTATTGGTCATATTAACCTGTCAAATTTGACACCCAGTGGGACACAACCTATTGGTCAGATTAACATTTCTTATCTGGCACACTGTGTAACCTGTTTGTTATATCTGCATCACCCACTGATGATGTGCATCGCACTGCCAATAGGTCACTGTGATCCCCACCTCAAAGTAATATCAGGAACATCTTGTCCAGGTCGTAACTTTTAATATTTTGATGAATCTTGCAGTATACCTGCATCACCCACAATTGATATGCAGTGCAGTCATAGTGCACTGTCCTACATGATCTTGACCTCAAAGTAAAAGGTTAAATAAGTGCATAATTTTCAGCTGTAACTTTTACACTGTTATGGTATTGTGACCTTCCACATAACTTTTTACATGTATTTCTATATGTGTTATAAAGTATATCTACATTACCCAGAGGTTGTGCAGTGCTCTTTATTTATGTCCCTATGACCTTCATCATGATCTGTAGGTCAATGGTGAAATGCTAATAACGGGATCGAGACAATAGAGTTTGTTCACAAAAACAAATATCAAGGTCAATGGACAACAGTGAAAAAACTAAGAAAATACAAAGTATTTGTTTCATATTTATTGAACATTTATAAAAGATTAATTTATGTGTACGGACAAAATTCACACCACGTTTCTTGGAGGACTACCACCAGAAAACACATTAAAACCAGTTACTAAGTACAGAATTCATAAATAGTTTTAACCGATATGGATTGTTTACCGAAGATACATTCAAAATTCCAGGTATTTGTGATGAATACCAGGCATCTATTATGTTAGTGCTCACACTCCACAATTCTACTCCACAAACTGAAGGTTTCTACTGACAATGTAAAATTTGTTCTTGATTCATAATGGTAGAATACAAGGAAATGTGAAGTGATTCATTTATAATCACAGAGAAATAAACTGTTGATGGACACTACTTAACTGGAGCTATCTGGTCACCTGTATGTGGTCCCCTCAGCCCCGGAGAGCTGTATTGTCAGATGTTTTTATACTGTACATAACCTGTATATCATGCCATATATTTTCTGCATACATTTGCACAAAGCCTTGATAATGAAAGTCTCCAGCTTTTCTATGTAGCGTTATACTTACACACATTGTTAAGAGAAAATTAAAGTCCTTGCATATAGTATAGGTTTCGCAAAATCAGGTATGTATAATCTAAAAGTAATCCTGAGAAACAGAACTGGGTCAAGCCGACCATTTAAATGTAAAGCATGCTCTATTTTGATAATGTATTTTTTTGCAATTATTTGAAAGAAAAAAAAATATACAAAATATTTATTAAATGCAAATTTCATTATTCCACTAAATAGAAACCTTTTCATATCCTAGTGCAAATGAGCATGTCAACTAAATACTGCAAAGTTTTACTTTAACATATTAAAACAAAGAATTTTCACAGCAGTTATAAATACTTTTTAAAAGCGCCATTTTTGTGTCTTGTGTCAAAGAATTTGTTCATCAACATTAAATGTTAAGAAAATCTGATTTCTTAAATCCATTTGGATTTGTTATGAATAGGTTTCATGGTAAGAGCCTTTCTACCTTGTTAATTTCTCTGACTTCCACAATAACTTGTTTGAAGTAATCAGAGCAATTTTTGTATTTCATGACAATTGATACTATGGACGGACAAAAAACAAAATACTGGGCCTGTATTCATGAAACTGTTCATATGCTCAAACTCAGATTCTGTGCGCAAGCTCAATTTCTTGCCCGGTGATAAATTGATAAATTAACATTTTGTCAGTTATTTAGAAGAATTTCGGAAAAACATTAAGCCAAGTACCATTTCAGCATTTAAACTTTTCTTTGAAACAGTATCACATGATTGAAATGGGTTATGATAAAGCTGCTTTGAGCACAGAATTCATGCTTGAGCATGAGAACAGCTTTATGAGTATGAACGCAGGTCTGGATGTAACAACAGAAACAGAGGGGATATTGCTGTTATAGAACCTGACATTTGACACGATAGGAATGTGCATTAAGTGTGGACAGACTAGGTACAGTTATATACATATGAAACACTAGAGATTTCACACACCTGTTTACATGGCTACGTCATTAAAACACACAATTTTCTTATCAACAAATAAAAACAGGTATTGAACAAATGTAAAGGATTGTATATGCTACACATCTGCTTCAACTTTCTACAAAGCCAAGCTAGCCACATGCCATTATGGTGTTTAATCTGGACTATCAACACAGTTTGAAGAGTAAGTCACTAATTGCTTCAATTAAAATGTTATGTATAACTGCACCAAATAGGAAATATAAGGTCCCAGCACATGTTCTAAAATAGTACACTGCTTCTCCAGCAGATAACAGTCTTACAGCAATGTAAACCAAATCCGACTTGAAGCATTGTTAAGCCACTGTATTTATACATGTAATGTGATGGTTAAGTGACTTTTTCTACTAAATGTACATATATATTGAATCACAAATTTTACTACCACAGAGTGATTTGAAGGGTATGGACACTAATACATTGTTTGCATCTCAGAGTGTACTGGAAACATTGACGATTTTTCATGCAGAAGAACTTTACTTCAATATATCCCTCTAAAGTCAGTCTGCTTTAAGAAATACTGATTACATTGTACTTTTACAGTACAAAATTCAATTAGAAAATGTTTAAGCTCTGTTGTTTGTTAAATATTAAGACATGAAACTCATCTGGACAGTTGCTTGGAAATGATATCTTCTATACAAGTATCATAACACCTTTAAACGCTCACTGCCCCAATGAAAGCAACAATACAGCCACTTTCAAGTTTGAATTTTATGAATATTATTGTCTCCTCAAATATTTATTAAGCACGTTTCTGACTCCCTTACTCGAATCAGACCTATTTTTTGTAATTGGATGTGATTAAGCTATCATCGAAAGAGAAGAAATCAAAGGAAAATGATAAGAACACAAACTAATCCCCCTTTATATATATATAAATACACTTGTCTACTGATCAAAATGTTTTCAGTCGTTTAAAAGAACTTTGTACAGTTTTAATGAGAAGTGTAGTAACAGATGTATCTTGTACATTTATGTAAAAGGTGGGCAGTAAAAAAAGGAGATCAAAGTTTTAACATTTTTACAGGAAAGTACTCGCAGAAATCTTTCTCTCATCCTCCCACACATAAATATACACATGACACAAAATTATGCTGAGTAGAGATTATAAGGTGAATAATGAAGTGAGAAATATGAATAACAGAAGACAAGATGAAACCAAGATCACCGTTAAGATTTGAGATTGTTTCAGTGTTTTGCTGAGCCATTCAGACATTCTTTATAAAGTCCGAACACAAACAATAATTTAACTTCACTGTGAAGTTTTCATCTTGTCAGACTATCACAAAGGACTTTGCCCATATGTAAGTTGGTCATACAGACTTTAAAAGTGTTTCACCCAAATACAGAGCAACAGATAATACCCAAAAATGTCCCCAAAAATAATCATTATGGCAATTACTATATATACAGATCAATTTTACCTGGTAGATAAATTTGTATTGCTGCTTTACTACAGTACAGACACAAGCCTTGTCCATGCTCTTACAATTAAGCTAATAGAGTTTACCAAAACTTAACAACAAATGAAAAACCAGTTTGTGAAAAGAATTACGAAGAAAAACAAAAATGAAATGATTTTAAATACAGCATTGCGATTCTAAAACAAGGTAAAACCTTGTGAGGATTCTTAATCTCTGAACTATGTATACCTTTTGCAAAGATAAATCCTAAAATACATGTATTAACATAATAACAGAGATGCTTTAAGGTTTTTAACTTATTTCATTTTTTGAAAGAAGAACCATATTGAATAGAGTATATTAACAGTGGAATAGAAATGTTGTTATGACAGTGTTTTAGCAATTTTTAGGCAAATGATTATTAAAACACAGAATTAGAACCACAAATCGAACCATAGGTATTCACCTTCACACCCTAGGCTCATACACTTGAATATCTGACTTGCAAAACATTTATTTTCAATCAAATCTTACATGCATGCTTTTGGTGTCTTGCTAGCTAAGCTCAACATTAGAGGCAATCATTTCTCGTTAGTTTCCAAAAGATAGTTGTCTGCCCTTTAATTTTGCATGATGGCAAGGGATGCCTTAAAAACATTTTTTTGAATTTGGAACTCAAATTAAGAATGTTTAAACTGTGTCCACACTCCAAAGTTAATGACTGTAATATACATTAAAATACTTCTTTCAATTGGAATATATGTTACAGTAACATAGTTCCCTCCATCTATATTCCCAAAAATACCAAAAAATAATACAGAATGGAAAGAGTTCTTTAACAAATAATAGTAAAAATTATGAAAAAAAATGTTTTGATCACAAGCCCACTGCTATTGATTGGCGAACATATTAAATTAGCCGAGTTGTGTGGAAATAAGTGTTATAAGAACATTTTTACTGTCAAAAAACATATATTAGCATAAAAATATATTTTTTAATGGATTGCCAAAAAGAAGCCCATGCATAACACAAATTGGTTTTGCAGTGTTTTGATTTTACTGATCGCTGTCAATTTGTAAAATCAACTTTTCTTTTTCGTACTATATTAGACTTTGTGGAATAGGTAAGTTGCTGAACAGATTTTTTGCATGTAATTGAAATTTTATCATAATCAATGTGATTCAACCCACTCGCTTTTGAGGATTTTAATCTGTTGCTTAGCTCCGACATACAGAAAATGACCCAGTAGCATGAATCAGAAAAAGTATATAAATCGCTATAAAAAGTATATGTCTCTCCTAATTAACCGTAATTATCAGATGATTTCTTACAATTTAAAACTATGCAGGGTTTTAAGAATACCAAAGAGAAAATACCACTCTAAGCTTTAATAATAGCCTTTCACTGGATTGTAGAATTTAAATATTTTAAGCAAATCAAAAATGTAATTCATAATTAAAATATCAGTGAAATAGAAACACTATGCAGTACCAAAAGGAACAATGTTATAGTTTGTATGTTGTATAAACTTTGTACATAAACCATGATTGAGATTAGGGCTAACATTATGACACATCCTAAAACATGATTTAAAACAGATATACCTAATTACGCTGCAAGATATGAAATATTGAAAATATTTGAAGTTGAAAAAGAAGACAAATGGTGTGATTTCATCTTTTTAACCTTGACAGTTTTTTCACAAAACGTTTCAAACACAGATAAGTTATAAAGTTGAAAACTGATTGTAAGTGGCGATGATCATAATAGAGTGGAGCTAGCAGCCCCTAATTCCCCCTCCCTAATAACACTGACTGTTAAGACTGATTCTGTACTTGTTGCTGGTCGACGGTCATCACTTCTACTGCCTGAGTGGCATCTGGTACCATAGAGTGTGTTTTTGTGGTCATTGTGTTGAGGCGGTCAGTGGAGAATTGGGACATTGTCCCCTGGATAAGACCGGCATGTTGTGTGTCTGTCAGATTGGCAAGTCCTCCGGTCATTGTCTGGTACATGGACACAGGAATGGTCACTATACCTGTAATAATATCAGAAATATAACTTACTGATATGTTTTTTGCTATTTTGAAAAAAGGCGATAAATAACGAGCCAAACTGTAGCTCCAAGAAGAGCAGAAAATATCCTCCATCGTGTACTACTATTCATATACTTGGCACCAACACAGGAATGGTCTTTATCAAAAATAAATCAGGTACAAGCTTGCTTATCATTTCCTTAATGATTTCTGAGTGAGTGTTGGTAAGTGAGGAAACTGATCAACTACAAATGATAATATTTATATTATCAAACAATCTTATCAACAATGAACTTATTGTCAAGGTTAAAAAAATATTTCACTTTCCTGCATTAATATGTGAGCATACTGAAATAAAAATTTATGGATAAATGGCAACTATCATGCGTAAAAAAATCCAAACTACAACGGCAAAAGATCAATTTTCAGTGTTGAATGGAACATTGTCAAAATCTGTCTCTTGTGACAAGGGATAAAAAAACCTCCCTGCAACTATTAAATGCAAGTCCAAGCTCTTACCGCCAATCTGGGCATCACCAGACAGGATGATCTGTCCGTTCTGGTTGATGAGCTGGTGAGTATTCTCTGAGTTCATCTCCAGAGACACTGGTGTCATGTGAGCACTCAGCGTCTGGGACAGGTCATTCTGATTGGACGCGACCTCGGCCAGCGTCTGTACCGCCTGTGTGGCCTCGTGCTGTGTCAGGTGTTGATGGCCCTGCTGCTGCTGGATCTGTAAATATCATCAACATTAAAAATTAGGGCTGAAATATCACACTAATTAGCTACAACATTTCAAGGCACGATACACATCGCAGTACCAGCTCTATAGATTGATATGATACAATAACGTCGCCTTAAAAAAATGCTGTCTTTGTTTTTAATCAAGTAACCATGATTAACCAGGTAACTTATAACTGTTTCAGCCAAACAGAGGTCATGGCAGCCCCAAACCTATTTAGTCAGTAGTACTTGTACTACGAAGCATACACCTTACTTCATAAGGTGCTACACACCAGGCCAAGAAAATGAAAAATACTTTTATAGGCATAGTTTGCAAAATATAGACACATTATAATTCAAGGAATCTGTTCTAATAGCAAGTGTAAAAACTTGTAAACTGAACCAGTTAATTGATTCACAGAGGTGACAGTTTTGAATTTCTTATTGTTATTTATTTAGCAAAAGACCTGCGACATGATCAAAGGTGATAAAGAGTACATCAGACACTTACAGCATGTACAACAGTGGCCTGTGTACCGTCCGGAAGGGTGACCACAGACTGTGGACCTGTTTCTATTTGTATGATGGACACTGTGCCGTCCGGATTGTTGATCGTCTGGACCATAGTGCCACCAAATGCTGCAGCATTTGTGCCTGTTTGCACCTGCATCATTCCAGACATTTCCTCCATAAACACCTGCAGCAGGTCGTCTCGCCCATGGTGTTTATAACAGTTTTTCACAATGTTTCTTAAAGCATCTGTCCATGATACCTGTAGATGAAAGAGGCGTTTTTTTATCATTGTACCAAAGTGTATAGCATTTGCAACTTTTGGATATTTCATTGCAATTGTCAGAATTTTCTGATTAATGCAAGCAGTATCAATGAGAAAAAAAAACACAAAAAAACCCCACAAAGAAGTAAATAAACCAAATTTTAAGATTAAACTAAATATCTTTATTCCAAGCCTAGATGAGTAACAAAGAGCCTGAGGTTAATCAAAAGTTTTTTGTGACATAAATTAGACAGCAAGTAAGGTTGCTCTTCTCAAACAGAAATGAGTCGATCATTACAGGCCTTTCTTCCCAGTGGACCAGTACCCACAGCAGTACTTATTAGTATGCTAAGTAATCACAGCAAGATGGTGTTTTTGTTGTCTTGATAAGGAAAAGATGATAGTTTATTCAGCACTGAATGATTTAATATTTTTTTTCTCTGGACAAGAAAATTATGATAGAAATTTATTCTGCACTTAAATGATCTAATATTTACCCTTTTCTTTTCTTCCTCTGTTCTGGCGTCACTGCGAACATTTGCCCACGGCAAATCGTTTGGCCACCAGATAGGTCTGCTTTCATCTTTGCCCCAGCCTGGCTTGCTCCTTCCCGTAGAATACTTTAGCATCTCAGGAATAAAGTTTCTTAGCTGGGCCTGAAAAAATTCCAAATATTATCAGTAAATATTTGGTCTTAAAAATATGTTGAATAAAGAGGTGAACATTCTATAATCCTTTTTCTTTTCATTTTAAAATAATTTATTAAATCAATCAGATTTAAAGGGAATCAGGCAACAGGCAAAGCCTATGCAAGCCCTCTCCCTGGAGGTACATCTCAAACAATGAATAGCAGATAATACACTAGGGATATTTACATTGGTTTGGAACATAAGGAATAAATCTGTATCAATGAAAATCCAGAATAGGAGGCACCATATATATATTTTACATGATGTAAAAAGGATAACAGTGTTATCATAATTGCACTGACACAAATATCCAATGGTGAGTTCAAAACAAAACTTGCTATAAGCATCATTGGTTGGTTAGATTCAAAATCATACTCAAAATATTTCTTCGTTAAAAAAAACAAGAGGCCCAGGGGCCTTAATAGCTCACCTGGTATTTTATTTTTCAATTTAAAACCTGCTGAGTACCATTCAGGTTTATCAAAGGAGTACAAGTAACAAAGTTGCATCTTCCATTTATAAATATTCAATTCCCTTTGCCCAAAGATTCTCTAAAACAAGTTTGGTTAGGTTAAAATCCCTTCAACGGTACAGAAGGAGAAGGATCTTTAATGTTTT
>NW_018403833.1:205993-208099 GCF_002113885.1 Mizuhopecten yessoensis | reverse complement strand
TCCGTTTATACAAAACTGAGAACCCTTTGGCCAATGATGCTCCTGACCAAGCTTCAGACTGCATTTGGTTTAAATCCCTTCACTTGTATAGTAGGAGAGAAAAAATCCTCTACTTCCCCTATTTGGCCCCGCCCCTCTGCCCCCAAAGAGGCCACACCCTCCGTTTATACAAACTTGAGTCTCCTTTGTCCAAAGATACTCTAGGACAAATTTGGTCAAAATCCTTCTATTGGTTGAGGAGAAGATTTTTAAAGATTTACCTATTTTCCCCTATTTGGCCCCGCCCCTCTGCCCCCAGGGGGGGTTATACCCTCCGTTTATACAAAACTGAGAACCCTTTGGCCAATGATGCTCCTGACCAAATTTGGTCAAAATCCGCTGAGCCATTCAGGACAAGTAGCATTTTAAAGGAAAAAGTTGACGGATGCCGGACAACGGACGCTGCACCATGGGATAAGCTCACTTGGCCCTTCGGGCCAGGTGAGCTAAAAAAAAGGATCCAGACCAAATTTAGTCAAAACCCAAAGCTATTCGGAACTAGTTGTTTTAAAGTAAGAAGTTTATAGACAGATGATGGATATCTGGCACAATGGCATCACATCACATGGTGAGCCAGGAAAACGGATGATGTCCTGGAATGTTAACTGTTTTGCTGAGTGCCTTTCTCAAAAGAAAATGCAAACTCTGCAAGACTGATATCTTGGTGAAATTTAATTATAAATCAGATCTTTGTGCTTAACGTATAAATTTAGGTGAGCCATATTATGCTATTGACAGACCCCCGTTTGCCGCTTAGTTTTTGAAAACTAGAATAACAAAATCCTTGTTACTCTCAGGAATCACAACCGAATACTGATGTTCACATTGAAATTTTATTTTTTAATAAAACAATATTCAAATCCCTTCAACAATAAACACTTCATAATGTATGAAAACAATTGCCTTTTCATACACACACAAAAACATATGTCGTTTTTGGACTAAAAAAGAAAGTAATGCATATTTTTATGAGATAAACAATATTACCTGTGTCATTTTGTCGACAGGTGTTGGAATGCCATCGATAACTAAGGGAGGTAACTCATGTAATCCCGTATTATCTGTATGAGAAGGAGGTGCTTGGTCTGCTAAACAAGTTTCTAGTTCCTGCATCACAACATTTCTGTTGCTCCGTATCTTTAAAGAAATAAACAGTTTTGCTTTCATAGATAGAGGATATATAATAAAATATTATACAACATTTGATATAGCGCCCTATCAAGCTAGAAAAAGCCAATATACAATTTATACAATCAATACAATTAGCATATATACATTAATCAATACAATTTTGAGGAATTCGCAGGAGCTGCCTTATTAGGCACTAACTATTATAATAAATATATGAAAACGATTTCCTTATTTTAAAATAATATTATACATTTCACAAGCAGCACAGAACTTTTAGATATTTTCACAAGTACAAAACCAAGGAACAATATCTGAAAAAGTTTAGATACAGTTGACATATATTGACTCTTAATAGAAAACCACTGTTTGGTTGTAGAACCTTCGTTTTTGCAGACATACATGTACAGCCAAAGAAATTGATATTATCAAATATAAACTTACTACATGTATAAAAAAAAAAAAAAATGAGAACATACCACATTTTCTAATGGTTGTGAGCCAAACACTTTGAAGGACTGTACTGCCTGGCTGAGTTTACCAGGTGTACAACATAACACAACTGCTTGCTGCCCCACACGTGTCGTGTACTCATCAATTGTAGCTTTCATTTTTCTGTAAAATAGAAAACATGGTTGTGGGCAGGTTTTAATGGCACATATGATAGTGGTTGTTTTCTTGCTGTTGGCTAGAAGAAGGAACTTCCCTTCAATCTGTAGACCAGTGGACTGGATGGCTGGCACTGCTCTGTTTCCTGTTTCAGTTACAGTTTATTATACTTATGACTGATTTTCATAATTTTTGCTCATCTGGTTAAAGGTTTTCAATGAAACAGACCTAATTATAGATTATGTCTATACCAAAAAGGACTCCTTTCCTTGGTGATGACGCTAATCATTGTAAGGGTTAACAAGAGTACTGCGGGGTGGAACAAAATAC
>NW_018403833.1:138267-205127 GCF_002113885.1 Mizuhopecten yessoensis | reverse complement strand
TTGGCCCCGCCCCTCAGACCCCTGGGGGCTAAGGACTAAACCGGCAACCATTTTTGTTGACCTTTGTCCATGGAAGGTCCCTGCAAAATTTCATTGAAATTGGTTCAGGGGTTTTGGAGAAGAAGTCGAAAATGTAAATTGTTTACGGACGCACGACGGATGACGACGGACAAAAGGCGATCGCAATAGGTCACTTGAGACTTTGTCTCAGGTGACCTAAAAATGTAGGAGAAAATCTTCGGACAAAATCAAATACTGGAATGAACAAAAGGCAATAAATTTTGCAAAAATTGTCGAATCAAAATTCTTTTAAAGGAGACACAACTTCATATCATGATTATAATGTATACCTAGTTTCAAAGAGATCGGTCGAAAAATGTAGGAGGATATTGCCGGAAAAACGAAGTTTACGCCGGACGGACGGACAACGCCATACCATAATACTACCATCAAATTTGACGGTTGTATAAAAATAAGACAAAAGGAGATACAAACCTTAGCAATCTTGTTTGCTGGCGTTTCCGTTTTGAGGGATTTGTTTCAAAATGATGTGGATGTTTCCGTTTCTTACTTGAGGCAATTGCTGCAGCAGCCGCAACCCCAATGGTACCTAACGAATAGACAATAGCAAACAGTGAACAAATAGTATGTCTTTGACACAGGTCTATTTTTTTTTAGGACATAAAGGTTTTATAATGACGATGAACATTAATCTATACACAATGATGAACAGTTTTAGGAAAGAAAAATGTGTATGTGTTTTATGTAGTAATTCAGGAAAAAATTAAAACTTAGAAAGTAAATAAAAATTTGAATAAAATTAAGAATGAATAAAGGAATTTCTAACCTGCAGCTGCTAGTTGAGCAGTGACATCGTCTGTGACTGCATTGCGAAGAAGATCAGAGGCGTCAAACTGTCCACTCTCCGGAGAACTAGGTTCACTGATGTCATCGCTGATCATGCCCGAGTTCATGTGACTGTTCATATGAGACGTGTTAATTGTCACCGTATTGGAGTTGTTCATGTTACATATCGTCATCCCACCCGTCGATGTTACATGGAGGTTGTTCATTGTCACGCTTCTCAGAAAGATCACATCTCTTCACACATTTTGCTTTGAACCTTATGAAACATACAAGAAAGAAAAAAATGTACTAATTATCAACTTGATACAAATGTGTATATTGTATATTGTGATTACTTATGGAAAACTTGTCAATAAATATGATTTCAATTTTACACAACAAAATGTTGATCGGGGTATAAAGTTTTAAATTTATACTTCTATAATCACTCTTGTTAGCCAAGATGGAAGCATACAATGGGGTCTTTACACATTAGGAAACTATGTATTTCTGGTGATTGCTCAATGTCTTAAATACTAACAGAATTCCCAAACTAAACCTTATATTGCAGATCTGAAAATAATAAACTATATATTGTTTACATATTGGAACAACGCCATTCTGTGACCTGTTTCTGTGCCCTCTACATATAGAACATGCAACATATACTGTGATACTGCTAACAGACCTGAGAAAGGTACGTGGAAGTATATATCTCAAAATGTTTACAAAACTGATTTTACGCTTGTATCTGCAACATTTTGGAATCAAAGCAAAGAATTATACTGACAACTTCTAAGAATGAAGAAGGAAATTCACAGAAGAACATATTGGAATACCATACTTTTTGGGGTTGCATGTAAAATAGCCGTGGAGACAAATTGAACCATTGAACCAGACCACTATGACAGTGATGCACAACGTTTAAGCAGATAAAGTTGCGATGAAATTTAATATTCATAACTTTTATAAAAATTATATCCTTTAAAGATGAATTGCTGTTGTTTTCTAATCAGATAAAAGGCTTTGGTAGCAGTGCTTCTTTAATTTCTGCATGTTTTTGAGTAATAAATATATTCTTTAACTCGTTTTTGTTTAATTTCCTTCAACATTGTTGCAGACGTTAACTAAACGTTGACATCTAGAAATTTTCTGTATGTGCACATCAATGCATAAAATGTCTGGGCACAGAAACAGGTCCTCTGGTGATAATTCACTGGGATTAAAATGAGATACAATATTGATTTTTTTGTCTTATGATTTATCTAAAAAAGTGTTCACAATTGACAGGTGGATATCAAAATAAAGAGAACCTGGCTCATTGCTAGATACCAGAAGAAAATTAAAAAAAACACATTGATAATTATATATATAAGGTCTACTTTCTCTTTGGTGTCGGCTTCAAGTGAAATCACAATATTCTTCTGTGTTAGATTCCACGAATGCACTCGGGGTGCTTGAGCCATGAGGAAGGAAGGTGGGGGGAGTTCATGAATTGGCACTCTGAACAGATATAATTCAGGAGAGGTAGATCTACTGAAATAGGAAGTTATTCGTGATCTCGACACAACAACGTATACACACTGACTTTGATCCCTCAGCTTTTGCTTACTAATGCCCCCATTACATTGATGCTACAACAGGCTAATAACATGACGGCCGCCATATTTGCTCGTTTTTGTAAGGACATGAACTCACTGACAATACAAACATGGATTCTAATGTTTCATTTTCAATGTTTATATTTGTAAGGATAACACAGGCGGGTTTTCTGTTTATACTGGACAGGGGCAACTTCGTCTGCGCGATAGACTGTCAACATGCGCAAAGGGTTGAGAATCTTACTACAAACAATGCGACTGCGCTTGGGCTTGCGCGCACCTCCAGTTACAAAGCATCGAAGGAGGACAGATGCCGAAGGGGTGTTCATTTTGGACCACGATTCACTTTTATATTCTATATGGGCTCCCATTATTACTTTAATTATGATGTTTAATTATTGGACTCTATTCTGGTTGCATCATAAACGACATATATGCGCAGACAAACACATTTTAAGTCATTTTGCTAGCTAGGTCACTTGGCAGTTTCCGAGCTACAAACAAACATGGCGACAGCGACATGCGCATTGCTTTGTAAATAAAATTCAGACTTGCGCCGTAACTGTGATTTTCTGACCATTTATAACACAATTAAGTAAAACTTTGTTATGATAGTGAACACAGGAAAACAAAAAATATCATTTAAACTTCAAAATATATACAAACCTTGACGAATTGTAGGGAAAATCAATCACGCCGAGTGAAGAATATTCATCCGCCACTAGGCTTCCGCACCTTGTTACACCCTATTTCTATACTTACGCGGAAGAGACTAGTCCACGGTTGGCGCTTACAAATGCATTGATCCATGTATTCCACTAATAATGTACAATAACTTGAGCGTTTAATTCATTTTGTCTTAGATAAAATATACAGTCTGGCATTTTTTCATAAATTTGATGATGTTATATCTTATGATGTAGGTCTAAATGCAATTAGCATATCTTTATGTTTATGAATGTTGATCCTAATGCAACCATTAATTAAAAAAAAATAATGAAATTTTAAGATCAAATATGTTTTCGTTTTTATTTTATTTTTTTATTGTTGGAGTAAGTGTGTGCGGGGGCGGGGGGAGGGGGTGTGTAATTAATTAACTACATTTATTTTACAACACTTTTGAATCAACTTATCACTCTCGGCTAGTTGCTGACCAAAATGGAAGCGCTCAGTGATCTAGGAAACCTAATTAACCAATGCAAGTACCAGAAGAAATCCAATGCAGGTTGCAGGTGTCGGGTATGCAGCATGACCATATACTTTAGAAAAATGACCGTACGGTCGCAATCGGGGAATCGAACCCAATCTGTTTTGTTGAAAGACGATTGAGTCATCTACAGCGACAACTGATCATGACCAAGCCAGATAATTTGTTTACGTGTATCGGTAGACAATATGTATACAAAATAACTTAAAATATGGTCCCAGTAGCATGTATAACATTTCGTCTGCATTGTTAAAAACGAGGTCAGGAAATTTCATTTTAAAGCGTAAAAATTGAGAGTACCGAGAAAGGATCCCTTTCAATGAATAATAGACAATGACCATAGCGGGGATTTTTTTTAGTTTGAAGCCTAAAATATTTGGGGCATTTTGAAAAAAATAAAAATATTTATACATTTAAGGGCCACGCTATAAAATATTGTATACCTTTATTTTAACAATTCTCTTGAATATGGATGTGATGTTTGGGTTTTTCGTTGTATTGCTAGAGAAAATGAGCTTGGATTCAGCAGATACGGGTACACGTATATAGTTACACAGATAGTTACACAGTATAATCACCTTAATGTCAAAATATATAGACATAATATCATAATTTTGTTAAGAAAAGTTATAATACGTAATATATTAATAAATTAAAACACACTATCACAGGTTCATATCAAGAGAGCAGGTGATTGGGACAGCCCCTACCTAACAAGCTCTCTAGATTTTGTACTTACTTATCATCATATGCCATAATAAATAAAGGGTTTCATAAATATAATATAGATATCATTTCCTAGTTCTGCCTTGTAGTGAAATTTAGGCTTCCAAGGGTTGGGGAGCCCCCTACCAGCGAGGTCTGCTAAATTCACACTATCTAGTAGCTAATTATAATTTAAACGGAAGATTATTTTCATATAAAAACAAATCTGATTGACCCCTGGTATCATATTTAACAAATGCATAAAATAGAAAATGTAATTGTATGTGATATTCAGCCGAAAATGGCTTACAGGACACAGTTTGAAAGTTAATCACAGAACTAATGTTTAGATACCCTGTGTAAACCGTATGGCTTACCTATAGAAGAAAACCGTAATTAAATATCATAGTTAATTCAGGCCTTATTCTTCATCTAGCTCAGGGTAGACAACTTCGGTTCCTCTACCAAGTTGTTCCCCATTGAAGGAGGGAGGGTCAAATGCTATATAGGCCATACAATATAAGCACTGTCGAAAAAATTTAAAGACAGTTTTATCATTTATTTAGAATTCAACACTCATTCTATAAAGATGATAAACCAAATATTTATATGTAGTGTGCATTGTCCGGTTAGTTTACAGTAAGCTACGGGATCAGTAATATTAAATGTGTAAATTACATTAGAAATAAAATTGAAAGTTAGAAACTCTGTCTTTTACGAAATATTTTCTGACCAGATATTTTCTGTTGTCAGTTTGACCCAGATATTGTCTGTTACCACTATGACCCAGGTATTTTCTGTTGTCACTATGACCCATATATTGTCTGTTGTCACTATGACCCATATATTTTCTGTTGGCACTATGGCCCAGGTATTTTCTGTTGTCACTATTACCCATATTTTTTTCTGTTGTCACTATGACCCATATCTTTTCTGTTGTCACTATGACCCATATATTTTCTGTTGTCACTATGGCCCAGGTATTGTCTGTTGTCACTATAACCCATATTTTTGTCTGTTGTCACTATGACCCATATCTTTTCTGTTGTCACTATGACCCATATATTTTCTGTTGTCACTATGGCCCAGGTATTTTCTGTTGTCACTATTACCCAGGTTTTTTTCTGTTGTCACTATGACCCAGATATTGTCTGCTGTCACTATGACCCAGTTTTTTTTCTGTTGTCACTATAACCCAGATATTGTCTATCGCCACTATGACCCAGATATTGCCTGTTGTCACTATGACCCAGATATTTTCTGTTGTCACTATGACCCAGATATTGTCTGTTGCCACTATGACCAAATGAATACTGGGTACCTTTATCAAGTACTGTTGGTCGTTAGATTAATTGTTTATCAAGTTATCGTTTTCATTTATCGTTTTGTTAACCCGCCCACTGTCCGTATAAAAACAACGGTTTTCATGATAATTCATTCTACAGAAGCGATATGTGGTTTAAAAAGGGAAAATGCATTGGTTCTTCTGTAAAATGATAGTTTGAATAAGCAATATAAAATAATTAAATTATATAAAAATTATAACCATGTATTTCAATACTTAAAAAGACGACTAAATTTTCCATAATCAACCATTTGCACACATTATTGTCGTTATTCTGCACATGAACTTTTCACTGGTAAAATGTTTACAGGCGCCTTCCATGGAGTGCAGAATTGAGTTAATTCTGGTTCCTCATATATATGATATGCTTCTGTATTGTTATGCAAATATAATTACAATATACAGCCGAGCTTACTTTGACGACTGAAATTTGACTCCAGTTATGTCCATTTAAATCTATAAAAAATATAAAACTAACAACTTTTGAAATGTAATGAACAGTAATCTGTCTAGTATTCTTTTTTAAATCAGACTACTAGGAAAATAAAAACAGAAAAGGAGATGTTTTTGCGTATTATCGAACAATAATCAATTAAATTACAGAACATGAACATTCCTATTTTTCAGTTTTAATAATTACGAATAAAGCCTTGATTTATATTTAACTTATTTTACGTGGTAAATCTGACTACACATGTTTTATATAGTTGAGTTTGGTGGGGTTAAATATATAATGTACATGGACGATTAAGATTCAGATGATACAGTTAAAAGATAATAGGAACCCGGATAGTCCTATAGTTCGCGTGTTTATATTAATAGGCGACCAATATATTTATAAAGGTTCGAAGTATCAATAGCGTCTCTATTGGCATTGATTTCGCAATGAATCGGAAGGTCTTTATCTCATAGTTCGATCCAAGTCATTATTCAAAACAGTCGAAGCATTGCGTCCCCTTTAGATTTAACTGACATTGTGATATGGATTCCGTTTATTGTAGTTTACGTGGACGGTAAGTCGTATCGAATCATTATGGGGATTTACATACCATTGAAACATGTGCCACTTTAAATGTCACATACAAACTGTAAATAGGAAATTACCTCATCTCTTAACAAGGTACTGTTAGCAAATGATGTAGCAGATTTTTTGGAAGACGTTTTTTTCGGAAGACGGATTACGAATTAACATGACAGGGATTGCAGTTTGATTCGAAGCAACTGATGGGGTATTAACGTATCAACACAATATGAATCCCGACGAGAAAAGTAAGATAATCCAGAACCTGACCTACTTGAAAGAGAGGCTGGTGGAATTGGACCCTATCATCGACAGATTGATAGAAAACGACGTTTTCCGATTTCACCACAGAGCACAGATCGAGCAGATCTCCAAACCTACTCCACATAGGCAGTTTAACGAGTTTATAAAGATACTGACGTCGTCAGGAAACAGGGATGCCTACAGTACGTTCATCGAAGCACTTAAGACCGAGGGATATACCCCGATTGCACAGAAACTACAGAAAACTGCACCGAAAGATTGTAAGTCTGTTTTTTCCCCATGAGCGAGTACTGACTTTATCCTTAACGGTAGCGCCAATGTTCAACAAACTATGTATGCTAAGTACAATATGTTGTCGATCATCTCAATATCGTTAAAAACAGTTATAATTATCAAAAAAAATAGAATTGGAAAATAGTAAACAGTCCGAACGTGCTATGGTAAATTATGTTTTATGAACCCTGTATATTAGGTTTAAAATGATCGCTTATAGAAACATGAAGTAAGGAATTAAGCTCCGAATCTAGTTTATCGGCGCAGAAAAGACAAACAAATTAAATAAACACCCATTAAAGACTCATCATTGGCTCTTAAAGTCAAAAACATGAAACGTCCACGTATGTTTTGTCTCATGGATTACCGAACTACTCGGTAGTGAAGCGGACGTAAAACCACTCAAACAAACAATCGCCCATGTCGAAAATGTTACCGAAATATTTAGAAATGCAACAAAACGGTGAAGGTGAACATAAAATCATTTACAAAGTTAAAAATGCACCTTTTGGCTACAAAAGTTTATTGTAGTTTCTATTCTCTAACTAAATTATGTTAGTATTGAGTGCATTTTTGTAGTATATGTGTATCAAGGAATTTTGTCTTTATACACACAACACGTAGCAGCCACTTCATTGATTATCGATATATTTCGAGTTAGTTTTCTACCTTAGCAATATATCTCACCTGTCAAACCGCGTAATGAAAAAGACGAAGGTCATTTATGAACAATGAAATCAGCTATCTCAAATTTATTGAATTAAGTATTAAATAATCTGGTTTTATTATGCAGCTTCTGAATTTATTCAAAAATTAAACGTGCTTTCAATTTTCATAGAAGAGATAGCTTGAACAACTACACAAGCGTAGGTATTGAATACCTTAACAAGATGTTTCCTCAAAACATAATGGCTGCAGGTACCACACGCCTGACTGAATATCAATGGGAAACAAGTTTGAAAATAGATATCTGAATTCCGAATCAATCCACTTTCTAAACCTGTGTGTCGGTTTCCAAGACACGTCACCATCAAAATATTGATTATCCTAACGTAGCAGAATTACTAACAAGCACAAGTTGTATAAATCATTCAATAAAACGGCGATGAAAAGGCGTTTCATGCATTGTACTATATCTTATGTAGGTTATGTAGACAACAATCGGTGCGTTGTTTTTGTTTAGGCCTTGTATGCATTGGCAATAAAAGAAAAGGGGAAAATAAGATTTGCTCAGGAAACCTTTGTGAATAGTAAGCTCTATCAATTAATGCTTATACTGGAACTCACGTTACAGCGGGATAAGTGGTGTTACTTCTGTGGATTATGGTAAACATATTAACTACTATTGTATGTTAACATAGGTTTGCTTATTTTGTACGTTCATACACTTATGTGTCATACACTTTGTGTCATACACTTATGTACCAGTATTTTTACAAATGGTTATAGTCGTTATTGTTTTACATACTTCAGTAAAACTGTACCTCTAACTAGCAGCATTGATATAATACTCATGATGTAATGATAATAACGTGAAATACGAAGTAGGGATGCACCTATTTATAACTTAAGTTTGTCGTTGCAAAGAGCCAAATTTACAGTTTTCACACCATACCAAAGGTTAGAGGAATACAATTATGTGTTAAATGAGTTTTGAGATATATGAAAATATACAGCAAAAAGTGTCTTTATACCTCTTTATACATTATAACTTTTACGGTTGTAACTTCTGGCTCCAACAGTTACTTTATTCTTAAATTAGTATTTCGTGCTAAGCGTGTCACAATAAATAACAGCTAGACATTTGTTAGATTTCATATGACATATAATTTTGCCGAAACGAGCGCTTTTGACGTTTATCAAGGGCTCTGGCTTTTGTAGTTTGATAATTTTAAGACTCGATTATCGCGAAGTCGCTTTACTCAAACTCGTCGGATTGAGGATAATTTAGAATTATTCAGGTACTTAACTTCTAAAACAATGTAAGAATATTCAACATTTCGAGTTGGAGTAATTTGGTATATGTTTAAGTGTGAAATGCTGTGTAACACAATTATATTGTTGTATATCCTATTTTGTTTCAGTCGTTGTCCGGTCCGGTAGTCGCCTGGCAAATAGAATCAACTCTGCTTCCACTTCCGCCGGAAGGAAGACGAACTATGTAAATATGATTGATATATACTGGTTCATGTTGTCTTCTCTTTTGTTTTGTTGTAACTTGGTTTCTTGTTGTTACCATGCCGTGCCAACCTATGTGCATCATATTTGCGAGTGTTAATTGGCAGAGTGTTCCTCATTGACGGATTTTAAGGTCTAGCAGAGATAATTGTAGCTATACTTTGATTGCACAAGGCGACTGTAATGTATTCACGTCGGAAACTCGTAAGGTGGACCGAACAGTGAACGAAACACACACACAGATTGCAACTTTTAAAAAGTTGGTGAAACATACAAAAATGAATAACACTGCATCATACAGCTGTTTCCTACCTTTAAGACTCTTCGGTGATGCTAGGGGTCAAAAGGGACCATTTTCAGGATAAAAGTTTACACAAAGAAGTGATTTATGTACTGGCTTTGAATGCTAGGTTATTTAATGTGTTGATAACATAGTGTTTGCAATGTGTTATGAGAAACCTGATAAAATTATAGGAATCAAATGTCTAAAGTTACGTTAAAAACATAATGATATATTAATGCTACTATGTACATGGAATTTGTCTATGCCCAACACACATTTAATTAAATCAATGGAGTTAATAACTTATGGAAATTATTCAATCAAGTACACTGTATATAGCTTGAGATTTATTCTCTTGTTCTTCAAACGATTTATTCCCGAAAATTATATACAAAGAAAAATGTACAGATTTTAAGTAACATATATATGATGTCAATTATTTGTTAGTTCCTTCTTCCCTTATCTTTTAGAAAAAATCTACCAATACATAAACAAATTATGTTATAAAGAAAGCGGCTGCCCTCTCCCTTTTCTGTTCCTTATAGACGAGTTGTGCTGTTTAAAAATATAATTTACAGAAACTGAAAATGAGCTTTAGGTGCCGCACTGCTTGCTATGTGTGCTTAATATGATACTGTGAAAACTTGACCATTCCACAGCAACCGATTTTATCTTTTGTTGTTGTGTGATGATGTCTTTCCTTTTGTTTTGTTGTCATGATATTTTTCCTTTTGTTTTGGTGTCATGATGTCTTTCCTTTTTTCTGTGTCATTTCTATATTTCGTTTGTCGTCTTTTCAATTTCACTTTAGTTTTAGTATTTGTGAGTTGACGCTGTTACTTCTACTTGATTTTAGGAGCCTGTGGTTCCGGTACAAGTTGCTATCCCAGACGACGCCGGAGCCGCCAGTTTACCCGTTGCGCGGTCTGATGGGTGTACGGACTGTTCTAGCACCGTAAAAGCTGTACTGGAGGCGTTCGGCAGGAACCAAGAACATGTTTTGGAGAACATTGAACGTCAACGCAGGGAGGACAGGCAAGAAATGGAGAAACAACGGCAGAAGGACAAACAGGAATACCAACAACAGATGCTACATCTGTTTGGGAAATGTCAAGCGGAAAAACACGACATTATTAAACAAACAGAGACATCATTAGAAAAACTTCAGGAAGAAATCGATCATGTGAGGAAAGTGAACGTAGAATACAGTTTTCTCAAGGAACAGTATGACTATCTACGAGAAAAACAACAAGGCATGAGGGAGAAAGATAATGAACGACGCGAAAGACTTCTGCAACTTACAAAGGAAAAAGAAGAAGGCAAACGAGAAAACCAAAAGTTGGAAACCAAGATAGAACATTTGGAAACTAAACTACAAATGAGCGAAGACACACGGGAGGATATTGAAAACAAACAATATGAAAGTAACAAATACATCGAACGACTGGAGTCTGAGAAAGACGATCTGATGAAGCAGTTACGTGAAAAAGAACAAGAAAATAAGTCATTACGCGACCGTGTGGACGATCAATACGTCCAAATCACAGACCTGTTACAGAAACAACGAGATCACGAAGAAAGACACGAAGATCCGGAGTTCTCCCAAACGCGCGAACAACAAATCAGAAAGCTGGACATGATTTACGGTATGATGCAATCCATCTCGAAAGAGAAAACAGCATCTGTACCACCAGGCAAACTTGAGTTTAGGCCAAAGAAGATGATCATTGGCACCAACCTAGCCAAGGCTACTCTTGCGGACAGGAGGAAGATGAGGACGGACAGGTTCGATTCGTAAACATATTAAGTTTTTATAAGCTTGGTATTTGTATTAGTATACGTTTCCTTAGGATGATATGCCCGTTTTCCATTTTATTATCGGGGATATATTTTTTTATGAAAATACAATTAATGTAATGTAATGTCACACACTGAAATGGAACCATGACGCAAGCTATTTTAAACAACATAGAGTATTTTTAAGACTGACACGCTAACTATGGTGAGGTTCTCCGTCGGGTTATACCGGCGCACATATATGCAAGATCAACTTACAGCTTGTACATTTTATACCTTTTAATCAGTCACAGGTGCAAAGCCACATTTTGTACAGAGGTGATAAAGAATTGAGACACCGAGATGGCAGACTGCCACATGTCGTATGTGGAACCTCATTGGCAGGCGTCCATTTCAAGCTTCCGATTATTACTCATGCAATTGTCTTTATTGATTCACAGCTTGAACATTATATGTGTGTATATAAAAATATAGAATGTTATGTTACAGCATGTTATCTTGTTTGAAGGTTTTTGTGTTATGTTAATTTTATTCTGGTTATGAAATTAAAGCATTTTATAATATAACTTTGTCTGCGTTTTTGTCTATGAGAAAAAGTATTTGACGACATATAAATGATGATCAATCCTTATTGACTCGTTTTAAATTTGGTTTATTTCATAACAGTCATAAAATAAGCTTTGAGGATATTTTAATCACTCTTGTTTGCCCGGATGGAAACACAAAACGAGTTTTAACGTGGGAGGAACCCGGAGAACTCTGATAGAACCCACGTCGTCGGGCAGGTGATCTTATCCGTTTTCACGTCCGACCGGGGAGTCGAACCCCCATTGTCTTGGTGAAAGGCGAACGCGTTATTCCGTCTTTGTATATTGCAGAGTTGTCTTCCCTTGTGAGCAGGTTTTGATTGTTACGTCATACACGAGTCACGACAAGAAATATGATACGACCGACTTTCCAGCTTATATTTATGAGTGAGGATGATGGCTTGAATTGTACAATTAAAAATAATTTGGAAAGGATAATCAGAATCAACTTTACAATAAAAAGACACCGTGTATCTCATTTTAAAGATTTCCCTACTATTGAAAATATTTTAACTTTTATTGATAGAAAATTGAGGGAGATAACTCATAATTATTGGTGGAATAATGTGTGGAATTCATGTGTGTAATCATGATCAATTGATTTATAACAAAAAATCGTTGATACTGGATTTTTAAGTTTAATACATGATTTAAAAAAACAACATATTTGAGATAAAGACAGAAAAAATGCTTACAAATATAGTAAATAAGAAAATACCAGTTTGACTATTGAAATTATTTTCTTGAAAAGCTTGCTTTTAATTCCTGGGCTTTGCTCTAAGCATACATCGTTATATACATCTATATGAAAAGCTTCGAAAACCAACAATGTGTGTGTAAAATGCATTGCATAGTGGACGATCAAAGTCCATGTTGCGTTCCTGTATCTGTATTATAACCAAAACAAACCAGTGTGAAGACAACCCACATAGTGTGAATTCATTTGCAGTCAGTTTAACTACTTTTCAACGAGGACAAAGGAAACCGTATTTATTTATCTATTTTTCTTAATAAACGAAACTATACTGTCAATAAATGTCAACACATAACTTATATACATGATATATACTCCGCTGTCTAAGTCTGGATTGTCATCGAGTCTACACTGTATGTCATTATTCACATCGTAGGTGACAAAAAACATTTTAAGGTTCTCTTTGTGTTTAACAAACTATTTATTTCGTATAGATCATATAATTTACAGGACTCCGTTTTACGATCCGTGGGTCAGGTCGTCTGTGTCTCGGGGTATACTGCCCTGTTTCTACTGTGTATTAAATGCTCTGTTGTAAATACAATAGGGTTGTTTTGAATACATTACATTGTCTTAGTGTACATGGTAAGATGGTTCCATTTAATTCTGCTTATCGTTGAATGTCATCTGCCTTTGTACGCAAAGGAATGCTGAACTGGTTTAGTGCTGGCGACGTAAAGATATATAGACTGAATATTGAAATATTATAACAATCACTGTTAAATATAAAGCAGTTCGATATTGAAAAAAGGAATAATTCGATGGAATTATGAGGTGATAATTGATAGTTTGTCAGTATTAACATTACAGTCGACATTAGATATCACTATGAACCAAGATGAACACAAGAAGATTGAACAGAATATATCGTTCATGAAAGAAAGACTCGTCAAGCTTGATCCACTCATCGAAAAACTCACGAGAAGGGGAGTGTTCAAATTCGAAGACAGACATCAGATCGTGAAATATTCTACGGATCATCGTCGTTTTAATGAGTTCATCAAGAAACTAAAAGCTTCTCCAAACCGAGATGCTTTCGTCTGCTTTCTTGAGGCTCTCAACGCTGACGGGCATAACGCCATTGTCCAGAAAGTCCAAAACACAGTGCCCAGACAAGTAGGTAAGTATCTTATTCGCGGAATATAATGCATTTCAAAGTATGTATTTAATTAGTTAATACACATAATTAAATCAAAATCGGTACCTAATATTTAAGTAAAGGGTACCAACAAGCTAGACTATTATAATACCAAATTGAATGTCACTATTGAAAAAGTTTTATTTTAGACTTTACAAAAGAAATATTTCATAAAAATAACATATTACCATGCACTCGGCAGAATTGTAGCTGTTCGAAATTGGAATGTTTGAAGAAAAAATGCAAGAAAACTGCAGATGTCTTACTGAGAACCTTTGCACTTAAAATATTTCACTGTAACTCTATCGACATCAAACGTATAAAATGCTTAGCTGGGGAACTTACTCTCAACCAGATGCATCGGTACCATTTACATTAACAATGTAGTATTGAAACGTTTAATATCAGGGACACGGCATGATTAAGTTCCATTACATAACACACGGCAAAATGTCAGGTTTCAATCGAGCTCTGATTCATCAACTATATTTTATGAAGATTACAGTAAGCATTACTTATTAAGACAAAAATAAGAACAATTTCTCCTATTAAAGTCAAGAATATCATGTATGGTCAATCTGAAGCAGTTATAATGTTGACTTCACATTTCAGGTTTCGTAAAAACTCCTGGGAAAGTGACAGTTCCTGAACCGCAACAGATAACCACTCAACCTAAACAGACACCACCTCCTACATCTAACAGCCTACTGAGAACTCGCCCCGCCCCTTCTTCATCCAAAAACTTACTGAGAACCAGAGCAACGCCTTCTACACCGAACACAGCAGTGGTAAGAATAACTATACACAGAAAGCAACAAAACCATGTAGTTTTAAGGAGTGTTATTCAGAACAAATCGCAAAAAAGTTCATGTTTTGCATTATACCAGTCAAAACTGTATATTTTCCCTCCCAAGTCAATCGAAAGAGCACCGCCAATTGGTTTGTGATCAGATAAATCTACAATGCTGCCATTTTTTTTAATTCTGTAGAAAAATCCTGATATGTATGTAAATATTGTTTAAATATAATATTTTAAGATAATTTGAAACGAAAAAGATAACAGTCACATACACATTTTGTTATATACATGTACCCCCTTCTACTTTGATCAAAATACATGATTAAATTGTAGGAGTCCAGACGATGGGCTTTTGCCGAGCGCGTCAGTACTGTACCTAGTAAGGATGTGGACTACCCTGAACCAGGGGAACTGAAGACCGTGTTAGACCTGTTTCAACAAAAACAAAATATCATCCTAGACAAACGAGTTCGTGAGATGAAACAGGAACAACATGATTACATGCAGGAATTCTCTGACCAGTGGAAGCATGAAAAACGTGACTTAATGAAGGAAATATCAATATTGAAGAGACAGTTTGATAGCCTGAAAGATAAATATGATCATCTGTCTGCTCGGGGTACAAAGAATAGTGACAGATTATTTGAGGAAAGAGGAGGGGACTTAAAGCGAAGTAATGAGGACTTACAGAACAGATGTAGCAAGCTTTCAGACGAAAAATCCTCTTTACAACAAGAATGTAAAAGACTGAACGAAAAAGTGGATAAACAGCAAGCACATATTTCGGATCTATTACAAAAGCAGAAGGAGGCAGAGTCCCTTGGTCCACAAGTGATAGTAGGAGAGGATGTTTATGGTTCAGGGGCCGACCAAGATTATGGATATGCCACAGCGTACGGCTCACAAAGGAAGGACCTCGGAAAGAGGTAGTAGGCTTAATGTGTTTTTGATAATGATTAATATATTCTGTACCATTCAACTCTTTATAGTGCTTTGTCACGTAGCTCTACATTAGGTAAATGAGTGATAGGTAATCTCTTACCTATATTGATATATAATTGTGACGTCACAACAGTGCTAATGACATAACGAAACTAAGGATGGACTGAAAAAGGGTGGTTCGTTTGTCCTAAAATGGAATCAACTTTTGTAAAATAAATATCACGATGGGCATGTAAGATGTTATGTAGAACATGTTATCTAGTTGTTGTATTATGTTATTTTATTCTGGTTATATAAATAAAAGACTTGTTGAATTTCTGTCTGCGTTTGGCTTGTTGTGAATGGGAACTGATATAAACATAATATAAATATCTATTAACTTGTTCACTTTCTAATGCATCCTTTTATCACGGTTTGTTTCAGCCAACATATAATATAGCTAAAGTACTTACTGTCTTACAGTTTCTTCATTTGTCATATTTTTCTTTCTTCAAGAAACTTCAATCAAACTTTCAAACCTAAATAATATCAATTTCAGATAATAAGATTTTCTTTATAAATCTAGTGCACGTGAAATAACAATGGACCTTTTCATAGTGATTAATTATTGCTGCTTGATTATACAAATATCGAGTTTCAAAAAGGGAGTTAATTCGAACAGTGTTTCAGACCAATACACATACTCTATATCGAGTTTCTTTAGATAAGTTATTTTTCATTTAAATGTCTAAACTGCTTAGTTGTATTTGATTTTTTTTTGTCTCCAAACCTTTGACACAATAACCAAACAAATTTCAATCGATCAGTTTATCACCTGTCTCTACCAGGAATTATTAGGAGTGACAAAATGTTTATAAGATACCACCTAGGTACCTCAGAAATACCTCGAATTGTTAAACTTCCATTCAGAATAAGATTGTATCCTTAGAGTGAGTTCATAAGACACATTCTTAGTTGGCATTGTTTTATATTTATATACATTGAGAGAATTATTTAATTAGTGATCGATTCCATAGTCATTACAGGGAAAACTTTCAGGGACATTGATTATAATCCATACTGTAATTTAAACATTACTGGTAGTGTAAGAATCTTTGGCAGTATCAGTCCGACAGAAAATTAAGTCAACAGAGTAATATATCTACTTAGTGACATTCGGAGTGAGTTAAGAAAAGGACATTTTCCTATATTTTCGTTTTTGCGAATCAGTCAGGTTTTTTTTCATTAGTCAAATGTTCCCTTCATGTTAAAGTCACACCACAAACAAGTCACCACACTCCATGTTACAACTATAGAAACACACGGAAATCAGTTAACTATCTGCGCACCATTTACCACTTCGTCTTGTTGACGGATGTCGTAGTACATTAGCAGAACAAAATAACAGCTTAAATATAGATTACATCTTCGAAATCTGCCAGATGATTATTATATTTTTTCGGATGTGCCATTTTCGAGCTTTTCGCGGTTTGATTCCACCGCGAATTCTGCAGTTGTGCGAAGATTTCCTGTTCCAGGTATTCCTGTAAAAGTGGAAATCTTCGCACGTGGAAATGTTCATGAAGGGACTTTTTGAAATAGTCGATGTGAGGAAATTTTAGCGTTGGCATTGGTTCTGAAAACTACACATTCTATTTATGATCTATGTAATCTATTCGTGTGTGGATATTTTTTTGGCTGATTTACACAAATTTCTACACCGAAAAATAAATTCCACATTTACAGTATTATGACTTTGGTTAGAGACGAAAAACATAAAGTAATAAAACGTACAACGTATCATTCTCTTTATTAAAAATATAATCATGAATAAAGGGGTACATGCAACGAAAATTGCCTTTCATTCACGTTATCTCGGTTTCCTTTTAAAATGTACATACGGACACAAAGGTCTTCATTTTAAAATACCACAGTGGTATTTCAACCTATGCACATGTAGCACAGGATTACAATGTATTTAAACGTTTCACTGTGTTTTTTGCATTGACCGACCTTCTTTTCACGAATCTACACCGCGCGAGTAATAATTTCCAGACGAAAACGCAAAAAAACATGCACAAATTCAAAGCTGTATATAGTTTTTCTAACGTTTTTAAGTAGCAGCCAAACTGTTGTTGAGGGATTAATGAAATCTTTTACCCTCTTGGGGTTGAGATAGGGGGATCTCAACCCGATGGGGGAAGATTCTTAAGTTGCCAAACACGAGGCTTTGCCGAGTGTTTGGCAACTTAAGAATCTTCCCCCGAGGGTTGCAATCCCCCTATCTCATCCCCGAGGGGGTGAATGATTATTTTTCTCTTACCCTGTTGTTCCAGCCTAAGTTTAAGATCAACCATATTGTTTGTAAACAGGAACACGTGGATAGCGTATTAATATTATATGTATGCGTCAGACGCTTCACGCATCATATGATCCAACATTTACCAGATCACCGATTTTAAACATTTTAAAATCAATCCCGTCTTCTTTGATGTCAAATGTAAACATGACAATATTAGCAGACGAACCTGTGTATAAGTGTGTGACCTCATAAAAGTAGTTCTTCTTCCGGGTCACATCAGTGACGTCAGGTTTATTGTGGAGAACGTGCAAAGAGCACGCGTAGCTTGTCTCAACCCTAGGGTGAGACATGGAAATCTCACACCGGTAAAAGTAAGGATAAATCTGTCCAGGGTAAAGAGAAAAGGTTATCACTATAGAGTAAGTGAAAGCTCACCCACCCAGCAGATAACGCCACTCGTCGTACTCACAATTATCATATACGGCTTTAGATTTTACATATAGTGCCTTATTCATTTTAGGATCATAAATTGGGATATATATTGACACGGAACTTTCAGATAGGGGTGGTTGAATACTACTTAACGTTTGTCGTAATGAGAACATGCACGGTTTAGTGGAGATGTATTAACCTAGCTTATCAAATATAGATTGACAATATGATCAAACTTTAACTTCGTATTATTCGTGTAACAAAATTTTAAAGTGTCATTTACTTATTTCCTCGGGGAGTGGGTTTGGGGAATTTCGTCCTTTCGCCTATAAACGCTGTTTTTAAGATGCAAATTACCGGTTTTATTTTCTGCATAATAAAATCTGAAAACTTATGAACGCAGTGTTATTATACCGTTATCACAATAAAACAGGATAATTTAAATTAAAACAAATCCGAATAAACCATAAAAAGTATAAACCATCAAACAAACAAAATCTATTCGCGAAATTGAAATAATCTGCAGAAGGTATACAGATTTTCTGTTTTAAATAAAACGTTCATTAAGTACAGATAATATGATTAAAGTGTTTTCTTACGGTCTATAATCAAGGACCCAGCTAGCAGTATTAAGTAACATCAGCTTACCGGCAAATCAATTAAACATTTTTCCTCTTCTGAAAATATACACGATTTCTGTGTCGCTCGTTTGGTGATGGCGATTTTGGAATCCAAGGTGATTATGTTTTAGTTTTAGTTAAGATAATAAAGAAAATAACAGAGATATATATTTTATGCAGTTGAATTATCAAGCTGATGGTATTCAATACAAGCAGACCCAGGTCTTCGGTAACTTGTTATTGTGGTATCAAAGGCATTGTCGTAGGTATTAAATGCTATAATTAAATGTCGTGTTGGTAAAACAATAGGGACGTTTTATATACATTGCATTGAGTTAGCCTGCATGGTTGATGGTCCCATTTAATTCTGCCTATCTTTTAATGTCATCTGCCAATGTCATACCCGAACACTGAACGAGCTTAGCCCCACAGACGTTAACTCTTCAAGCGGTAAACACAATCTTTGAAATAATATACGATCGTTGGTAAATTTAAGGTAGTGTGATATTTGTGAGGGGCACTTTTTTTTCTATTTCAATCGCGGATTATGAGTTAGTTTATCGCTGTTGCACCTATCAATATGAACCAAGAGGAACACAAGAAGATTCTACAAAATCTTACCTATATGAAAGGACGACTTGTGGAACTTGATCCACTCATAGACAAACTTATTGAGAAGGACGTTTTCAAGTTCGAACACAGGGAACAGATAGAATGCCACCCGACAGCACATCGTCAGTTCAACGAGTTCATCAAGATACTGAGAGCGTCTCCACACAAGGACGCGTTCGCCTGCTTCCTTGATGCTCTTATTGCGGACGGACATCAGGCACTAGTCCAGAAACTCCAAAGCACGGTGCCAAGAGAGATTGGTATGTTACATAGAAAAACATGAGTGATACTTCTTTGAATTGATATGTTATTTGTAATTACAATAATTTGAACATATGCTGATGATAACATTGTGTTGGTAATTTTGATGTCAACTATAAATAACCTTTACAAAATAATTCAGGCAATTGCTTACATTCGATCAGGAATAAACATAAATAAAATCTAATTAAGCATTATTTCAGTCAAAATTGCTGTCGTTTCAGTTTCGATTATAACTATATATACAATGGTCTTTGCTTTGATTTAGCTGATTATACACATTCCAGGTTTCGCCAAAACTCCCGGGAAAGTGGTTGTCCCTCCTCCTCGTCAGACAACTGCTCAGCCTAAACCAACCGCCCCTCATACCTCTAGCAGTCTCCTTACAAGCCGACACGAGCCTTCTACCTCCAACACACCAGTGGTAAGGAATATTTTACTAGTAACAACAAACATGGTTGGTTCAATGTCTAGGATAACTTTCATTACTCTCATGTGACGCTATAGGAACATTTCAGATTGTAACATACAGTTGATTTGAATATATTTTGTGAAGTACAGTGGCTACATCCCAAAGCAGCGCATTTTCTAAACATTACTACAAATCCAAACATACAACACTAAATTAGACGCTGCAAATAAAACTTCCACTAAGGGCTGTCCCTACACAAATCATATTGGTGAAAAATTCAAAGCCCTGTTTAAAGGACCGACAAAAGTTACGAAGAAGAAAACCGCCTTGTAGACCTCCCCTGCGGTACTGGTTGTCTTACATTTATACTTCATTTATACATAAGGCATTTTGCTACAATTAATGTTTTAAAATAAACAAATTATTGTAATAATGAGAGATTACACAGATCTTTGTTGGAATGTAATTTTTAATCAATCATATTTTAGAAAAAGTTTATAACACTAGCTATATGTTTTCTATATTTGCTAAAAAATACGAAATAATCTGTTCTAAAATCAGTATAAAAAGTGTTCAAGTGTTAATGTAGCTGTATTATCTACTAATGTAAATGCATCAAACTTTCAGAGTAATTATTTTTAATATTAATTTTACAACACATCAATGTCATGTAAGTCTATTTTTGACAATAAAAATATGATTTCCCGACTTGTGCTTATATTTTAGGAGCATAGCCGATACGAGTTTGCCGAACGCGTCAGTACTGTACCTAGTAAGGATTCAGACTACTCGGAGACAGGAGGACTGAAGGCTATGTTGGAGCAATTCCAGCAGAAGCAAAACATAATCCTGGATAAGAGAGCACGGGAGATGAAAAAGGAACAGCAGGATTTCATACTGAAGAATGAAGTTATAATGGGCACTTACCAAAATCAATTGCAGCAAATTCAGAAATTCTTCGGTCGATGGGAAAATGAAAAACAGGAATTAATGAAAACAAACAGGAAAACTTCAGAAAAGCTTCAAGATCAAATGGATGCATTTGATGTATTAAAAAACCAATATGAAGAGTTGAAGAGGCAGTATGATAATTTAAAAGATCAATACTCGCAGCTCTCCTCCCGCCGTGCAAAGAACGAGGACAGAGGTGTTGAAGAAAGAGGAGGCGACTTGAAGCGAAGTAACGAAGACTTACGAAACAGATGCAGCAAGCTTTCTGAGGAGAACTATTCTTTACAGCAAGCGCTGGAGTCTGTCCAGATGGGTCTTAAGGAGGAAAAAGAAGCCTATCAAACTCTAGAAGACCAGAATACTGAGATGAAGTCTGAGGAAGAACGACTGAAGAATATGCTGAGGGAGAAAGACCGTGAGTGTAAAAGACTGAAGGATAAAGTGGAGAAACAACAGGTACAGATCAGGGGTCTGTTGCAAAAGCAGAAGGAGGTCGAGTACTTCGGTCCCCAGGTGATGGTAGGAGAGGACATGTATGGTTCGGGAAACAACAAAGACTACGGAGAGGTCAAGGAGGTTAATGCGTATGGGTCAAAAAAGAAAACACATCGCAAGAAGTAAAAAGGAACGCAATGATATGTATTAATTTGGATATTTAGGAGTTCTTACAGTTACATTTTCGACTTCCATTTCGTCGTTTGGGGACTAAAAAGTATTTACATATATAACAGGAAGTTTTCATATTATTGATGCTACATTTGTTTTCTTTATGAACAACGTCCTTTAAAAAAGAATGAATTCACAAGCTAAACTATTCATAAAGAAATGTATGAACTACAAGTGAAATGTTTCCTGTGATGACCACCGGTATTGTTTTTGTTTCATTGGGCCAAACGTCCAATTAACAGCTAAGGTCATTTAAAGACGAGATTATTCAGAAAAAAGCTAATCTGTACAGGACCTATAGCTATATAACAGTTTTCTAGTTTCCCTTTGGCTTTTCGTTCGAAGTGCATGTCGTACCCAGCTCTCCAAGGCAAACTTTTTCTTCATATTTTTTCTTTTGCAATTCCTCAGGATGAAGGGTTTTCATTGCAGAAAACGTTGTAGACAACAACAATAGTATATTTGGATAAAGAAGATATTGTTTCTCGCTTTATTAAATTTTTATTTTCCTTATATATTGTTCATATATGTTTATCCTCATATTTACAATGACAGCACTTTTGAACCCTCGCACTTTTATGTGAATAATTTTCAATCCTTATATCAATTAAAGTCAATTATACACATTTCAAGTTATTGTAAAATTAGTCCTTATCTCTCTGTTCACCTATGTCATATAATTTTACAACATAACCTCGATATCAAATCACCTATAACATATCATAATGGTAACCGTAAGATACACAAGAATGTACCTATACAATTGGGTAATTGATACGGTATGCAAAACATTAATTGCACTGTACTTATCCAAATTGGTCTAAACTAATGTTGAAACAAAAGGGGAGATGCATCAAACCCCATAATGATATTAATTCCTAAAATAATAGGAGTACTGGTTATTTTCAAACAATACATTAAGTATTATGGGTGTGTAATATATCATCTAAAATATATTAACTAATATATATCATCTAAAATATATTGTCTACAATATATCATCTAAAATATATTGTCAACATTATATCATCTAAAATATATTGCCTACAATATATCGTCTAAAATATATTGTCAACAAAATATCATCTAAATTATATCGTGTACAATATATCATCTAAAATATGTCATCTACAAGTTTAATAAATCATCTACATTATATCATCTAAAGTGTATAATTATATTGTACAATATTCATCTGCAATTTTTATCTAAATTATAAACTATATATCATTTAATCGATGGTGTTTCGTCTATGTTATATCCATGTTTTATATCATGCACGATTTAATTCAGCATATAATGGTACTTTTGACATGATAATTATAATAGTCATACAATCATCTAATGCATTTCACGAAGAGAACGAATTTCTCCACGCTCAGATGATATTGCACATTCCCCGTCATCACAGGACTATGACGTCATATGCATATGTGTAGTATGTCTGTTTCGTCTAACTCTGATTTTAAATATTTATGTAGATATCTTCCCTTATGATTAATAAAATAGGATGGTCTATTTGTGTCTTGTAAAATAGTAGTGATGTATCACTTTATTAAATAAATACTAATTATGTTTTGATATTGAAATTACTTTCTTTTCGTTTCTCCGAAGCTTGACACCAGCATAAAGTCTTTGCTCATTAGATATTTAAATTAATGCGCGATTTCGACAATTACATTGGAGGCCATAAAAATTGAATATGAAAAACACATATCCTTACAACTACTAGTTACTTTTACCGTCTCATGTGTAGACATGCTTTTATTATACCACTTATCAATTTTATTTTCAGTGAAAATAAAGACATACTTACATTTTTATAATTGAATGAATTGAATTAAAACTTGAGTAAAATACAATTGCTAGTGGAAATATATTTAACAACTCGGGAAGTTAAGTCACTGCACGACACACCGGTCAGACCGGCTATCTTATCTCAGCGCACCTGTACACAGTGTTGCGAAATCAATTCTGTGTCACGTGAATATTTATCAACCCAGAAACCCTTATTTTATCCCGGGTGACTTTAGCATATGGACAAAGAATTTACAGGTACGTGAGCTATTTTTTGATATACTTCAGATTAATATTGAATACTAATGAGTGTCACTGTGGAGATTGTCTTGGATATATGTTATTTTCTTTTATAAGTAACAGGTATGTGTAAAGGGAATGTGAACTTAGATAAAATATTCTGACAACTGTTAATCATGAAATGTAAACAATCCGACGTCAAACAAAGAATACAAATCTCAAATGAGGAAATTGAACATTTAATAATATGGTGTAAAGTATTTCAATGTTTGTGTGAATATAGATAGTGTTGTGCTAGTAAAGGGGCACATATGAAGCTATGGATAATTATGTGCTAGTATGAATAAAGGAGCATGTGTAAATATATGTGTGATAAGTAGGGTGACCCACTTTATGTGGAGAGAGGGGGAGGTCACGCACTGGCTTGGTTTACGTATAAATAAAGAAGATGGCCCCATTACATTTCTACTGTGCATTGGATAGTTATTTTCCTGTTAAATAAACGTCAAATTTGCTATATTTACATGAAGAGATTATTAAAAGTAATGGGTTTTTCTGAGGAGGTTTGAACACATGTTTAGAGTGCTTCAGAGGATTATTAAAACACTCAATATGATGACTTCCTGATTGACCATCAAGAGATCGCGTGATCGAATCCCCATGGCGAAGATGTTTGTGAAAAATACTTTATATTTTGAAAAATAGATTCAAAAAGTTAACTGAAACAAATTTGTAAAATTACGTTTATGTAGACAACGGTAGGTGCAAGTCTCGATTTATTTAGAGTTGAGTTGCCTAAAGTGTTAATTTATAGACTTGAGTGCATGCACTAATGATTTGTGTAACGATATGTGGACTTGTTTACTGTTGTGCAACCTTGTTGTATGTAATACGTCCCCATTGTATGAATGATTTTCGGGACTCCGTGGAGAACCCCACTTGAATAAAAGATCTCAGCGGGACCTCACGTGTTTGTGATTTTTCTATCTTAGAGTCACAATAATGTTTACCAAGACAGAGTAAAACAATACAATTTGTAGACAGGAAGTAGTTTTGAGTTTAATTATAAATTATATTTGTATTTGTTTAGATCTGTTCCATGTAGATCTATGTAGACTTAGTTGATGTTTAGTTAGATATTGCAGACATAAGGATTTATTTACAGCGAATTTTTGTAAAGTATGGAAATGTGAGTTCTGGAATTTTGTAAAATTGTGTTTTGCAAAATTATTTTTAATTTACACTTGGATTTAGTGGAAAATGTATACTGGGATTTTGTAAACATGGGATATAACTGAGATTTTTTAAACATGGGAATGTATAGACTAATGGTTTGTAGAGTTGGGTTAATATATTTTAATGTTTAAAGGTTTTGGTTAATGTTTGCTGTGATTTGGGCTTTGTAGGCGCTATAATTTATATATACTGTGATTAAGTAGATTTTGCATTCATTCCAGGGTTTATGTATACTGGATATTGATAGCTTTGTGATTTATATATAATGGAGTTTTATAGGTTTGATATTTATGTGTAGATGAATATAATGTACATTAGGTTTTATAGATTAGGGTTTTGTAGGTTTGTGTTTGTGTGTATGTAAGAGTTTTTTTCATTGTTTTGTATGAAGAAGATTTGGGAAAACATTTATTGTTATTTTGGTAAACTTTGTCTTTGTACATGTAGACTTGGGTAACGTAAACAGTAGTTTTTGAAATATACATACTGATGATTTATAGACTTGGGTTATGCATAATGAAGTTTTGTAGACTTGGGTTTATGTATATTGAGGTTTTGTAAATTTGGGTCGATGCATACATGATCTGTTTTAGATATGTTGAATTATTAAAAGAAAAAACTTAGACATACTTAGCGACCAAGGTTGATGAATTTGACGCGTGCATTGATTTCTATATTAATGTTTAATAACGGTGTTATGTATATTCTCTAGATTGAAAACCTATAATAATAATTATATAGTAGATGTTATAGGACTGTACATATTTTCATGCATATAAAAATAATATCTTCTTCATATATATCAGAATGATGACAATGGGACAGAATATCATTCTGATGATTTGGATATCCATGATTGGGTTGTCAACACAATATTCCAGTGACCAAACACGTAAGCTCACACATTTCATCTTTCTCTATCAATGTAATACACACTTCTTAAACCTATCCCAATCATAGTCAAAAGTAATCAATAATGGTGATATTTATCGTAGTGTGCTTTTTTGTTGGCTTCAGTAGTATTTGTTCCCAGAGTTTGTATTAGGAGAAAGGTTAACATTGTTGTTCCTCAGGGTACATGATGCACCTTGACAATTTTATCTCTCATTACATATTTAAGGAATGACCACAATATGATAGGAAGTGACGATTTCGCATTGTTGCTTTATTTATTTAATACTTATGCTCCTAACTCATTGTTTTTACTTCATAGAAATCTTTTGTTAATTCTCATATTGTTTGTTACATTTTTCTTTACAGTGTACATCGGAAATGATTGTGAAAACTATAAAATACATCATGTGAATAAGGAGGACACGTACACGATTGTGTGGAACGGTGGCGTGATACCTAATTATTGCTCCATTGGTTTCATTGGCCGTGATGATGGTTACATGAACGAGTACAAGGTCTGTGTAGAGGCAGAGACGTGGAAAGTTCCGAACTGCGGGGCAAAGGTCAAGTTAGAAAAAGGAGTTGTCAGCGTCCTTTCAGAGGTAGTTACACAATATGGCGACACTGTTCTTACATAAAAAAAAACGGATTTATGAACTATCCTACGTTTGTTTTCAAATATACTAGGAAACAATTACTAGATAATATACAATTCCGTTTCGTTTGGTTCGTAACTGGTAAAAGGTTGATAGGTCATTTTAATAATGTATTGAACAAAGTCCTGTTTTATATTTCTATTCATATTTCACTAACTTCTACACGTGAAATAATTCCTGTATTAAAATTTTCACTCTTGTATTCGTTTAATTTGTAGTTTGCCTTATAATAATGAGTAAATCTATATGTATATTTGATCAAAATATTATAAGACTATTTCATGCCCATGGATGTAGGATAGGAAAGTGCAACCAAAGAGGTTTTCAAATTAGGGAAAAACCCGTGCTTTGCCGAGGGTTTTGCAAAATTTGAAAATCCCGAGGGTGGAATTTCCCTATCATACACCCTTGGGCATGGAAGAGTATTTTTCTCTCAATTAGACTACCAGAATAAGCTCAGAGACCATAAAAATGTGTTTCGATTGGCCACCATTTTGAAAATATCAATCTCCTCCTAAGCTTTTTAGACGAAAATGAATCTGTCAGTCAGATTAAGCATACCCCATATTTACAAACAATGAAAGGTAATTACATCTTTCTAACGTATATGCCATGGTAAATATATCATGAAAGGTTTTGATTCCCTCACGTCGCCCTTTCCGCATTGCGGCGTCGGAGATTTCCAAATTCGTGACGCCACGTCATTGTTTGAGCCGTTGTGACGTAACGTCACGTGAAATGATGTGTAAGATAGAAATTTCCTACTCTGGACAGTTCTATCTTACACACAGGGAAATGAGAGAAATATATATGTAAGCTTTATACTCAAATATGCGCCTGCTATAACGTGCACTTATGACGCGGCTACAGGTATTGTTATACATGTAGTACAATCGGATCGTACCGTGTTATGTTAACATAATCCGAAACATCGATTCAAATCTATTACATATGCATATGGTTGGTACACAGCTGTTTTAAGCCGATCAATCTTATCTATGCATTAAGGTCGAGCGTCCCAGTTTCTGTGTTGTATCTTTGCTTCTCATGTCATTGCCACTATTAAGTATATAAAATGAACAAAGAAAACGTATTTATTATAATTGTATGATCCACAAATAAAACAACATAATATGTATCTCTGTAGCTGGGATTCCCTCAAAACTATATATATGGGAACCTTTCCACTACGCTACCAGTAATAAAATTTGTTTATATATTATTGGGAATAATTTGAAGTCATTTTAACCTCTGGAAACATGCACTATATAACTACAGGAATAGCACAAAACATGTTTTGCTTATAAAAAGTCTTGTAATTGCGTTGTTCTTTATTTATGTAAATAAACAGTTTTTTCTTCATTTAAAAAAGCATTTTGAAATTAAATAAGTTTTCCTTTTAGGTTAAGAAATATTCTTATTTGCCTACTGAAGATTAGCACAATCTTAGCCGCCGTACGTTATTTGTCAATTTGGAATTTTCCTGAATATTAGTACGATATAAGTATGACTTCGACCATTGCCAAGTTTGTTAGAATAATTAAATGAGATGTTATTTTAGGACGACGTTTGGTGGTAAACCTGATTTTAAGACAACAATAAAGATCACATAATCAAAAGTATTTTCGCTTTTAGTCAATTGAAATTATATTTTCATTATATAAAGTGTCCTTAGATTCAAAAGTAAAGTAATAAGTGACAAAATAAGGCAAAGAATATCGATTGTTTGTTTATTTATAATAATCGTTTTCCTGATCAATTTTTACGTAAACACATATATATATATATTGTTTACTTTTTAATAAACTTTTATGTTTTAATTAAGTGTAAAGACTTTGTATTTATAAAGAAAAATTAATAAGTTACAAAGAGGGACTAATTTATCTTTGATTATATAACGTGAATCTGTGACAAAACATGGTACCTGCCCTTATTGTTCGTTTCTGAACACAAATAGCCAACTCAGTTTCAAGCAATTGCATCAGCCCTCCTTCTCAGGTAAGTTTGGCTGTGCTATTGTTGTATGTATGATTTGCTGTAAATGATCTACGTTTTATCCAATCAGGTCTATTCCTGCTACCAGTCGCCTTCAAGTTGGTGTGGAGACTCTGATGACTATGTGGATATCATGTTCGAGTCTACACCCACACATTCATCAGGACAGACTGCTGAAATTCGCCTCAAAGTCACAGCCACTATGACATACAATTGTACGTTATGATTCGTATTATTTTGCATACATTTTCAGCTTTCCAACAAAGAAACCCTTCCACGAGTCCACTGTAAATTACAGCATGTCAACCACACACAGGGACAAATTATTACAGTACCACATCGTCAAAACAAAACAATATACAACATATTGTATTAATTTCACAAGTGAGACAGATTTTCTAATATTGAAGAAAATCGGACATGCTTTTCATTTCACTAGTAAAACGTTTTGTTTCATATGTCATTGATTAATCCTCAAAAGTTATATTTCAGTGGTAACAGACAGTACTCAATGATTAAAGTGAAATATATTAAATGTGAAAACATTTCACCCACTTACGGTCTGATTAAAAGTATCTTACAGTCATCATAATGGTTAATTATCAAAAGTGAACATTTTAAGTGATCATATTAATGCTATCTTATGCACTTTCATTGAAAGTTATATTGCAATAAAATTGTATGTTCATAGTTTTAACTATGATATCGTGTGTATCATTTATTGTAATGATGATTGTTAAACTAAATTAAATTAATTGTTAAATTGCTATATTTTAAAATAAGGACATATTTTTATTAATTTCTGTATTTCCAAACATGCAGTAATATGTTATATTTTCAATAGTAAATGTAAGGAAAACTGAGACTATCTTTACACTAGATGTTAGACATCCTAAGATGTGGGACATGGGTATCCCACCCTGTAAGTCTCCTTTCTCTGTTGCATGACACTATATGTTAGACATCCTAAGATTTGGGACTAATAAAATCTTTCACCCTCTTGGGGTGAGATGGGAGAATCTCAACCCGAGGGGGAAGATTCTTAAGTTGCCAAACACGATGCTTTGTCGAGTGTTTGGCAACTTAAGAATCTTTTCCCGAGGGTTGAGATTCCCCTGTCTAACCCACAAGGGGGTGAATGATTCTTTTCTCTTACCCTGTTCTCCCATTGTGTATCATACACACAATGTAACGAAAACGTTACATGCTAAATTCAAGGTTGACGTGACGTTGATGGATTGTTGACGTGACGTCATTGTATTGTTGAAGTGACGTCATGCCATTGTTATAAATAGGGGACCCCACCCCCGTCTCAACCCTAGGGTGAGACAAGGAAATCTCACACCGGTAAAAGTGCGGATGCATCTGTCCAGGGTAAGAGAAATGGGTATCCCACCCTGTAAGTCTTCTTTCTCTGTTGTATGACACTATATGTTAGACATCCTAAGATTTGGGACATGGGTATCCCGCCATGAAAGGTCTACTTTCTCCGTTTTTCCCAATACTTTAAACACAAACTGCCTTATCAGATCTTATGTTGCAGTCCGTTTTGATGCCTGTAACGATTTGTTTCTTCTATATTGAAAACGTGCTGTTTATTACAAAAATGTACCATTTCACTTACAGACACAATGACCATTGGTCTCGCAGTCGGCGGATGTGTTGGCGGTTTGTTTTTCCTGATACTCGCCATAGTGCTCATTTCAAGGGTCAGAGCCCGACGACTTTCACCTGTAATTCTGACATCAGGTAAGACAATAATCTGTAATTCTGACCGCAGGTAAGAAAATGATCTGTAACTCTTACCACGATAAGACATTCATACTATGACTTGAGGTTAGACATTATCCTGCAGTTCTGAACTCTGACATTCACTCAATAATCTTATCTCTAGTAAGATGGTAATCTTTACTTTTATCACAGGTGACACATTGTAGCTATGTATATGCCAATTCATTTTTGATTACATCCTTTTATCGATTGGAATTGAGAATTGTGTATGAAAACACCCTTTTTTTTGTTACATCTGTGGTAGTCGCTACCCTTAAAGAATAAACAACGACATATTTTATATATAATAACATTAGATATACTTTTTTAATAAGTCATTACATTTTCATCGTTTAAACACGAATAAATTGTTCCCTATGAAAAAATGATAAATGGTTGTGAAAAAAACTTTTATGTGGTCCATTGTATTTTTAACCAATTAAATCTGTCGTTAAATCCTGGCTTGTTGCCTGTAATTGGTATGGATATAGAAATATCTCCCTCACCTCAGGATTAGTTCACTAACAGTTCATTACCAAACTATATCAGAATCGAAATCACATCGATGTTAGTTAGACATCTTAATGTAAGAAAGGAAATTCTTGAACTTATTTCGTTAATATTGTTGTTGTCTATAGGTAAAACATAATTTCAAAACCATTTTGCTGTCCCCACCCAATTTTCAAATATATCGAGATTATCATCAGTTATTTAGTTCTGTTTGATAGAGTGGGATATTGGAAATAAATGTTGCAATATGTAAAGAATATATAGCGATATTTATTAAATATATTGGTTATGTAATATTATGTATTCATCTGTATGATCAATCATACGCTTCGTCCACAGGAAATACAATACCTAAAATTGATGTCTATGTAAAATTTAATTTTGTAAAAACAATCATACACCATAATTGTTTTGTGATATCTTGCGTTACCTTATGGCTGTAAATTGTATTTTTATAATTAACAGTAGCTATTTCATATCATTGTAGACTATTTTGCTATCTATAAATGCTGATATTGATATACCTATTTACAAAGACATTATATTGTAGTAATCCTCATTATATATGACTGATTCCTGTGTTGAAAGTCGGGCAATTTTGAGAATATATTAATCTGAGACGTTCACAAAATGTAAATCAATTATCTTTCCAGGGTTCAAAAGTAATTCGATCGTCCTTAATGAAAATTCATAGTGTCATTGTGCAGTAATAATGTTCGCATCTCTTTACTTTATAAGGTTATAGCGCGCCCACACAAGCACAGGGTTTGAGAAACCCTGTCATGTATTCAAACACAAGCGGAAGCTATCCAGACAGTTTCAAACCACCTCCCTCGTACGAAAGTGTGATGAATACCTCTCCTTACGCTCCGCCACCAATATCGACAAACCCACCCGTGAATGGATCATAAAAAACAGTGTCGAGGAAATAGACATGCAAATATAAATCCAATATATAATGCTACACAATTCAATCTGAGAAGTTTTTAAATCCAACAGAAGAGGACTAACTGAACGTCTGCCTTGACAATGGCTGTGAAGTTTGTGTGATTTGTTGAAATTGTTTTACCTATTGTTGTGTTGAATACATTGTTTGTAAATTATATAGAATTATTTGTTAATGTCCATCACTGATACATGTTCTATGTTTGTATTGCCACTAAAAGTAATCAATATATTTCATAAATTAATGCTATGGCTACGATGTAAATAATGACTGTAGTTGATGAAGAAACTGTAATTACATTGCGACACGTTGAAAATGTAAAATATATGAAATGTTTCAAGAATTTAAGATTATAACATGAATATGAAATCCGTTATATTTTTGTACTTTGTTTTTCTTGTGAATGTCATGTCCTGTGTACCATAACTTAATCCTGTTTTTCAATATCAATTTACCTTTGTTTGAAATATTTAAAAATATATGGTCGTTTTTTCAAATATAACTCCACACAATGTTTTTGTTTGAACATCGACGTGTGTATCGTAATTTTCTCGCTAACTGTACAAAAGAAGACTGAGCAATCAAAAGCATGATTATTTTTCAAAATGTTAATAATTTTTAATTTTTAATCATATTTTTATCACTGTGACTCTACTATATACACTACGCAGGATTCGACAAAAATGGAAGATTCCATTCAAATGGGTAACATGGACTAAATTATTAAATGATGAGGCATTCGAAGGCCACAGAAGAATGAATTTATTGAAAAATCATAGGTGTTTTATTTGAAAATATTAATTAAAACACATAATGGGAGCTTACTGTAACACATATCAGAGCAACGTATAATGTGTCTTATATCCTTAAGGGAGAAAACTCTATCAAACATAATAAGCATAACGTGTTAGAAAGTGCATATCAACTCATTAGTAAACAATGTTTTGTAGATTATATCATTTGTGCGTTTAACTATAAACCAACTCACAGATAACATATTATAGGTGGTATTTATATCCTTAACTGCGACAAACTTAACACTAATCCCGGTTATAATGTAATAACTAACACGATGACAGGTTAAGTACATCTTAACGACATGTTTAGTTTTACATGTATGAATCAGCTACATTGTGTATGTCAATATATATATATATAAATATATAACTTAAATAAATGAGGCACGCAGTTCAGTTAAATATATAAAAACGTGACATTGCTTTATATTCATATTTACAATTTTCTTTGGCGTATATTGTCAATAGCTGACCAATCTAAATACAATGGAATACCTTTCATCACCTGGGTTCCGATCGTTTTTATCGTTTAATATATCATACAAGGTTGTTTATTCATATTTGTTAATTTCCTGTTGATAACAAGTATTAATCAGTGTTGTTATGAAAAATACTAAGAAATGGAATTAATAAAAATTTGCTCTAAAAAGTGCAACTTCTCTCTTCTTCCAGCAAATATTTGACGGAAAGTCACTTTCTATCTTTTTTATTTGGTGGAAATCCTATTGCAATTTGAAATATTTTTGATACTCTTTATCAGAAACAATATCAAGTCTTAAAAATGTTAATGTTTAGCTACAAGGCATCTTCTGTGAATGGCGAGTATTCCAGCAACGGTTTGTTCAAGTTTCGAAAGTCATGCGAGTCTTTGAAAAGAACATATCCAACCTTTTTATAGACACTGGCACAGGTCTGGTCTATGTAATCAAGGTGCAAAACATTCGTTTTAATTCTCCAATTGTATGCTATTTTTCGTGAATTACCCCGCTTCGAGCACCAAATGCATCTATCTCTTTTACCAGGAGCACCCGATGTTAACGAGCGAATAGAAAGCATAATGCTATTAGTAAAATTAATATTTAAGTATTCAAAAATTCGACCAGACGTCTCTACAGGTCGTCTGGCTAACGTCTCGTACAAAAGAAGACGAATTCTGTCTGGATATTTTTGTTTAAGTTCACTCATCATGTTAGTATCTACCATCATTCTGTCACATGTTTCCTTCGCTAGCGTCATGACAGCGCCCCAGTTTTGACCATAAGCCATGATTTGAGAAGACAGCTTTCCTCGAGGATCCCTAATCAAGTATATGACTTTCAGGTCCGGTAACCGCTGTAATAACAGATTCACAGATTCCATGGCCATTCGTATGGTTTTAACGATTCTTAAATCACTCCTGGCACACGGTTTTTCTAACAAGGTAATACATCTCTTCACGGCTCTTATTGTTGTTTTATTGTCATGAATACATTTGGCGTAATTTTTCGATGTCAAGGAGAATGATCCCAAGAACTGGCTAGTCAGGTCTTTGATGTTGATAAAGCGAAAGTCACAAGTTAACCATCTGTACATCATTTCAGCATGGATCCATACTTTCTGCTGCTTGCGAATCCCTCTGTGGTATTAAAACAAAGACGCTAAGGTAAAATGAAGACTCTCAATATATGATACATATTTGGAGAATAGCGGGTAAAACCCAAAGATCAGAATAAGTCTCGACAAAAACCAATAACCAACTAACCAATATGTTACCATAAACGGACTATATGAATTAATCTGTGTAATTTAATTTACTGAATTTTAAAGATAAATAGCAATATATAGAGGCAAAATTAATCGGCTTTGTGCTAATCAAGTTGGTCAAAATGGTTTCATTTGCTGATTCCTGGCTATTATTAGGCGTCATCTTTGATTTTTAAATATGGCACCTACTTTGGCAAATTAAGATATGTTTTAACATGGAGCGTTGTCCACGATCTTAGTGTCCCAAAACTGAATAGAGATCACACACTGTAACCATTTATTGGTTAAACAATAAATCATCTGTTAATACATCTTATTTCTCCTTCCCCAATCAATGAAATAAACGGATTTATTTGTTAATTTTCATTTTTTATTTTTGCGTTTGTATCGTTTTCTTTCAACGGAAACGATATAATAAGTGTGAGTTTCTTAAGTATAATTTGTTGTCTTTGACCAGTGAAAAAAAAATTAAAACAGAAAGATTATACTGCATGATCTTAAATTATTATTCAAACATGATTTTTCAGTAACAAGTGATAACGTACAAAGGTGAATTAAACTATACAGCCATACATCATGAGAAAACCAAACCTGAATGACGAATCATAATGAAAGCAGGAAGCAAACACAAAAAGAAGTCATTGACCCTTATATAGAGACTGACTTTTAAGCGTTGGATAACCATCAGATTTTCTGTAATGATTTCGGACATGTCCATTTAAAAAAGGTGACCAAGGGTTTACTCCGACGTGTGGAGTAAGTACAGAGCAACAATACTTTTACTTAATCGTACGAGCATAAATAGTATAAAACAGTTCACTTGCATGTTGTCTTCACTACCGTTGTATGTTACCTCAGCTGGCTCAAGCTTAGTGCAAATATATATATATATATAATACTTTTCTGTAGAATTTGACTTACTAGTGATGATCCTGAATAGGTCAGAAATTCATATGTAGTTGAAAATTAAAAAAAAAAATCAATTCGTGAAATATTGCCAGGTAATTCATTTTTCATTCTCCCATGCCAAACAGGTAGAGAAAACGTATCCCAACGCCATTTTATTCCAAACATCAATCAAATAGCAGTCTGATATACATAGATGAAGTTATTTGTAATATTTATTATTAATTAACTACTTGCGCATTGACAATAATATGAGAAAACTGACCAATCAATATCATAACAAACTGGGCCAATATGGGATAAACTGGGCCAATATCGAAGAACTGGGCCAATACGGGATAAACTGGGCCAATATTGATAACACGCCAATCGAATGCACGCCATATTATTCTGAATATTTCTAGACTTATCGGCGATGACATGTTAGCAGTTTAATGCATGACATTACTAGATAGGAAGTGTTTAGCGAGTTAAGCCAAACATTGCTTCATGATATATTAGTAGTACATACTCAATGGTGAATTCTGAACTACAAGATTGTCTGCCCTTTTCCCTGTAAGTGGTGCAAATATATCAGGAGGTACCATAAATATCAATGTAATGCCTCCCCAGAAAAAAGCGAAGTACAGTCAGTCCGAGTATAGTTCACAAGAAAAAACAGCTGAACAATATTTTAAATTAATTGTTATTAAATTTGTTGAATTTAATCACTTTAGTTTTTGTTAATTTAAGATTATTGCCAAGTATATACAAGTAGTAAATTAATAAAAGTGTCATTAATCAGCTAATTCCATATTGGCAAAGTTATTAGGCCTCGGTCTGTCACATTGGCCCTCGGCCTGCGGCCTTGGGCCAATATGACAGACCTTGGCCTAATAACTGGTCCAATATGCATTAGCTAACTAATAACCCTATAGTATATACCAATGTATGTTATATATGTTGAGAGGATTTGAAGGAAGTGAGATTAATTAATATAAATATATATTGACAGGATTTGAAGGAAGTGGGAGGGTTTGATATAACTATATATCAAAAGGATTATAAGGATGTGTGAGTAATTAATATGGCTATATAATGAGATGATTTATTTATAGGAATTGAGAGTGATTCCTATAACTGTATATTGAAAGAATTTTACGGATGTTTGAGTGATTATTATGACTATTTATTTTGTCAGGATCTTTAGGAAGTGATAGTGATAAATGATAAATATGGCTTTATATAAACAGGATTTTAAGGAAGTAAATGTGATTAATATGGCTTTATATAGACAGGATTTTACGGAAGTAAAGATGATAAATAAGGCTTTATATAGACAGAATTTTAAGGAAGTAAAGGTGATTAATATGGCTTTATATTGACAGGATTTTACGGAAGTAAAATTGATTAATTTGGTTTTTATATAGACAGGATTTTAAGGAAGTAAAGGTGATTTATATGGCTTTATATTGGAAGGATTTTACGAAAGTAAAGGTGATTAATAAAACCATATATTGACAGGGTTTTAGGGAAGTGAGAGTGATTTACATAACTATATGCGAACAGGGTTTTAGGGAAATGAGAGTGACTTTACATAACTATATGCGAACAGGGTTTTAGGGAAGTGAGAGTGATTTACATAACTATGTGAGAAAGGGTTTTAGGGAAGTGAGAGTGATTTACTTAACTATATGTGAACAGGATTTTAAGGAAGTGAGAGTGATTTACATAACTATGTGTGAACAGAATTTTAAGGAAGTGAGAGTGATTTACATAACTATATGTGAACATGGTTTTAGGGAAGTGAGAGTGATTTACATAACTATATGCGAACAGGGTTTTAGGAAAGTGAGAGTGATTTACATAACTTTGTGTGAAAAGGGTTTTAGGGAAGTGAGAGTGATTTACTTAACTATATGTGAACAGGGGTTTAGGGAAGTGAGAGTAATTTACATAACTATGTGTGAACAGGGTTTTAGGGAAGTGAGAGTGATTTACATAACTATATGCGAACAGGGTTTTAGGGAAGTGAGAGTGATTTACATAACTATGTGTGAAAAGGGTTTTAGGGAAGTGAGAGTGATTTACTTAACTATATGTGAACAGGGTTTTAGGGAAGTGAGAGTAATTTACATAACTATGTGTGAACAGGATTTTAGGGAGGTGAGAGTGATTTACATAACTATGTGTAAACAGGGTTTTAGGGAAGTGAGAGTAATTTACATAACTATGTGTGAACAGGGTTTTAGGGAAGTGAGAGTAATTTACATAACTATGTGTGAACAGGATTTTAAGGAAGTGAGAGTGATTTATATGACTTACAAGTACCTTGTGGTGCCGTTATAAAAGCGCACAGTTCGAGCCTTGTCGATATCTTCGTCTATGTAACGCAGTGGTTCGAACACGTAAAAGCTGCCTGGGTGATGCTGAAGGATGTCGCCTGTCAGTGTAGAACCACTTCGCATGTAGGTAAAGATGAGGACGGGCACACTTGTATTACGTAATTTAACTTTGTATGTTTCTGTAAAAGTAAACTCAAATATTTCAATATATCAAATAAAAACTTTCTCGCCACGAAAAACAGGAAATGGAAAACAAAAGAAATGCATCACCGAAAGAAAGTCATCGGAACCCCGACTCCTATCCCCTACGTAAGGCCGATTTCCAATTGCACCCTCCAACACCCAAACATGAGTAAAAAAATCCTAACAAAAAGGAAGTAACAAAATACTCCAGTAATTTTCGCATGAGAATAAATCTTCTTAACCCTAACTCAAACTAGGACTCCAGTTAACATCCTTCCCCCTCCACATACTCTCAATCTCCAGTTGCTACTACAAAGCAAAAAATGAAAAAGAAAGAAAATCTCTGTCTCGAGATTCTCTCAACGCCCAGTTTAATAACTGAAGCTCCTCTAACCCATGAATATATACAAATCTCCGTCTCCTTCAGGAACGTAATCATTTAATCATTTTCTATTTAAAGTGGAAATTTATACAAGATAATTTTTCATTTTTTGAAATTTGCAAAAACACATTTTTTTTGTCATTTTCTTAAGTAAAGTTTTCCGGTTTTGACACTTTTACCATTGTCTCCATTGTGACGTCATGCTTTAATGTGGACATTATTTTATTTATCATTTAATGACGTCACACTTTGTCATATTTTATAAGCAAATACATGATATGCTTGCATTTCTTGAGTTATACGGTAATCATGTCATAAAGCGTTTTATGTTGTATAACAGACACTAATGATAGGCATAGTGTGTATGATACACTTTGTATAATTCGAAATCATTTACATCAAGGCGCTTTACAGCTAAAAGAATACAGATAACTGATATCGGTAGATTTATAACAATACACACAAACACACGATTGTCTTACCTGTACTTGTAGATAACCGAATCTTGAGAGGCCCCACCCGAATAAATCCATCATGACGGACGGTGAGGAGCATGGTGAACACAAAAAGTACAGTAAATGTCACCAGGAGCATAAAACATGTCCTAAACATTACAAAATCCATCACTGTGACGAAGGAAAGGTCTTATATACATACGGAACAAATACAGAATAGTGTGCGCACATGTTGTTCTGAAGAAGAAGCAGATGTTGAGTCACAAATCGTGTTTATTTTACAATTAAACATTCGCTTGAGAGTTCAGTCTAGTAATTTTATAATTACATGTAATTAGAATGTTACCACACGGATATGTACGTAGATTTTAGACTGGTAGTCCCACACAGGTACATTTCGACAGAATGCCTTCTAAGTGTATTCTATCCGACCCTACGGAAGACTACTTCGGTGTGTATAATATGCCAGGCGGGTAGTAATGATTAAATCAGCTGATAATTATATTATCTTCTCCTAAATCAAAGCCTATTGTACCGACAAATCAATGCTAGTTAATTTAATGATTGCCTCTATTCTTCTTAAAATTCAACGTACATGTATTTGCTAGCAAACAAACTTCTTTATAACTAATATATCTATATTGGCGTGTGTATACATATAAACCTTATATTTATTTCAATGTTATTAAGTTAATGTTTCACTTCAAATCAAATGTTCCCTGCACGTTCGGGAACTTTATAAACTAATATGATACTGTAAAATTGTTTATTTTTTGTGTGGCTTTAATTTTATCGATATTACAATAGGAGGTTTTCCGCGAAAAACGTGTTTTTTTCGGAAATTAACAGAAATGCGTGAATTATAACATTTGAAGCACACACTAATATTATTATTTGAACATACGTGAAAATAAGAACTCGCGAACATTCCCGTAGTATTAAATCCACGCAAATTAAGACCGTCAGAAACACGTTGGACCCGCTAATCATGAAAGCACTGCAAACACAGTTTGATAAGTTGTTTTAATAAATGTATGTATAACGTTTAATTGCCCTTGAACTTGCTGATTTCAGTTTTTTAGATTATCAGCTAAGAAATATTTCTTTATTTTTTTAATTTCAAGAATTATTTTTCTTATCCAACAACATTGCTGCATTTTAATAATATAATCAATTTTTTTTTTTTTTTTGTGTATAAACGTTGCAGACCAAAATGTCTTTGGTTGAAATATGCACCAATAATATGTGATTGTTGGGTCAAAATACAGAGCAGTCAACAGCAGAATGCCGTAATGAGCTCAAGTAAGATATATTATCAAAGGAAATCATCTCAAAAGTATTCCCATTGCATGTCATTTTTCGAACACGTGTTTCAACATTTTTCAGAGTAATTTTGAGATTCTATTTGGTTAAATGCTCAATACAATCAGGTTAAATTACATATTTTCAGAATATTCAGACCAATAAAATCAAAGGAAAACACCAGTGCTGCCTTCACTATGACGTTGTGATGTCATTGTATTGTTTCCTCTTACGTCACAAGGAGTGACATTACACATGTCACGTGTCGAAAATAAATCTGATCGGGTTATCAGCAACCTGAAGATATAATGAATTTCGTTTATAAAGCACCATTTGTAAAACTTGTTTGAGCAATTAACGGTTTTGCTACATTTCGTATTTCTTCTGGAGGGAATATCGAAATATATCCGACTTTCCTATAAAGAAAGTAGCACTGCCTATCTATCAATGCCACTAGACCTAAATCTATAGTAGACCTCCATAAATAAGCTCTAGACCTCGAATTAGTTCTTTTTGTACACCAAGTACAATCATCACTTCCTCCCGATTGAGTAAATTCTCGAACTAAACCAATGGTTGAATTCGAAAATTCCATATTTAAAAAATTGTAAATATTCTTAGTAGTCTCAATTGGAGTTGTTGCAAGTTTTTCATACAATAAGACTCTGATTCTGTTAGGATAAAGAGTCCTCAGGTAGTCGGTAACTCGTGTGTCTGTTGTAATACCTTCACATGTACGGGTGGCAAAACCAACGAACGAAAGCACTGCTGACATCCTAGCACCTAATTCAGACGCCATTTTGCCACGTGGGTCCCGTAGAAGGTGAATTATTCTCAGTTCTGGTAGCCATTTCATCAACATGATTGCAGATTCCATCTTCATTCTTATAGTTTTGACGATCCTGACGGTGGCGTTGTGACACTGATTTCTAAGTATGGTGATGCAGATGTTTATGCTCAATAACTGTGTCTTCAGGCACTTTGCATATTTGGATAAATTATGGGAAAATGTGCCAATAAACCGACTCTGTATGTCCTTAATATTGATATTGTCAAAATCACAGGTCAACCAGCGGTAGACCATTTCGGCGTGGATGGTTGTAACGTCAGAAATATTCAGATATCTGAAAAATAAAAAAGGGTTAAATTAAAAAATACACAAAATTTTAGATAAAATACAACAAAATATGCGCACAATTGATAATATATCTAAAACATTCCGGATTTCAAGAAAAAGAAAACAATATTAAAGAGAACTAATTAGACAATGAGACAAAAAAGAACATAAAATAACCCTCAAAATATGACAGGCGCAACCAAGTGTAATACTAGGGTAAGAAATTCATGCATCACCTTCTTCCATTAAATAGATAGTATGGAGCTAGGTCTCTAAGGATCTACGGTCCAGCGTGAACAAGTCTCTAGTCTCTGCAGAAACATTGATGGAACTGACGTCATGAGAAATAATCAGTTGTGAAATGTTAACTCCTGTACTTAACAGGAATATTCAGGAAAGAAAATCTGACAATCATGGAGTTAAAGGCCCACTAACGCACTGTAAGTTAACTTCAATTATTCATTTTGATTTAATTACGATAAATAAAAATGAAGGAAAATGTATGCATACTTGTTATTCTAAATTTCCTTTGAAAGCGTGTACACACTGTTAAGCGTGACACACATCTATTTTGTACAATTATACTAGCGTTTCTTTGCGTTTTGCTATTGCTGTACAATTTAAGCGTAAATTATGTACAATAGATGTATTTTTGTCGTATGTGATTAATACGAGTTAATTATTGATGAATTCGGTTATAGTTGGGATTTTTTATACTTCTTATCTTCCATTGGCTTTGAATAAAAGATGCACACTCCTGAAGAGTCTAAACATATCGAAAATTTCCAAGATGTCTACACTTTGTTTCGTCTCCAGTGATAGGCTTTACCAGACTTTACGTAACAAGATGGAAGTATTTCTGACACTGTCGGGTCGAGGTTCGACACTCACTACGATTCATAACAATACAATCAGTTAACCGCTGAGGCGAAACAATTCATGCATAAATCAATATACCAGGATTAATAATAAGTTTCGGTTGGTTTTCATACGTCCTCTTTTAAACACAAGGACATGGCGTTGGTTCTGGCATATTATCAATTCAATCTTGTATTCTATAAAACAAACGAAACGAAATTAATGTAGATAATAAATTATGTATAGTAATATATACATACAATAAAACCTCGTTATATTGCCGCCATTTGTCCACAGAAATATAGGCATTATAAAGGGGATTGGCAAATAAGTGAGGGAATTGTATAAAAGAATTCTTAAGAAAACAAGAAAAAAAGGATATTAAGATATGATGGTGGTTAACGGGTGGCAAAAGAAACGAGGGCCTTTATATCGAAATTAAACTGTATTTAATTTGCTTCTATAATTATCATGTCCTAATTATAAATGTATTGCCAAATACAACAGAGCAAATTCTACCAGAGCAACACAAAGGGTAACACTTGTAACACCAAATCGATAGGGAAAACAACATGACCATATTAGAAAAGAAGTAATAGCGACAGTGCAGGCATGGGAGTAAGTCAAATTCTTGAGACACTTCATCAAAACAAAACATGAATAATAACATATCACAACATACAACACAACGATAATAAGACACTATGAAACAAAGCTACATCACAACAGTAAATCAGTAATTACTTGAATAACACACTGGTGTTAACGCCTATCACCTCGACACGCTGATTTAACCAAAGACTGTTTACATTTTAAAATTTCGAATTAAAAAATCTGAAGATTGTGTATTCAATTTCATTTTGTATCCATTGAACAATTTATCTATCTTGAATACACAATCTTACGATTCTTGATTATTCCAGCGTGCCGAGGGAATATGCGTTAACTTAAGCATATTATATAATTGATATCATTTTCCCCACGAGATTTGGAAGAGGAGGTTAGATTGTTTTAGACTGTTTAAACATACCTTGTTGTGCCATTGAAGAAAGAAATGTTTTTCCCTTTATTCACATCTTCATCTATATATCGAAGGGGCTCAAACGCATAAAAGCTGTTTGAATGATGCTGTAGGATATCTCCGAGTAGTGTTGATCCACTGCGCATATACGTCAACACAAGAACCTTCCGGGTGTGTGGTGCCTTCTGGGATACATCACTAGTTATAAGGTGCCTGTCTGATAAATAAATATGATAATTACTCGTTGAATCTTACTACAGTTTTAAAACATGTTGTCAGACTAGGAAACAGAAGGTTTCGTATTTCATACTACAGTAATATAAGGTTTGGTTAGTCGACAGTACTCCCTTTTGGCTGGAACTCAGACGAACATAACAGGTATTGACAAAGTGTGTAAATAGGGTCTCCTTGATTATCAAGCCAAATCTAGTTCTTTAGCAAGCAAACGATTGAACAGAGTACAAGGACCAGTAGAAGTTGTTCCATCATCATCATCATCATCATAATTATCATCATCATCATCATCATCATCATCATCATCATCGTATCATTTCACACAATTAAAAAATATTATTTCCTTTACCCCGTACCAATGAAAAAAACAATAACCAAGCATACTAAAAGTGTTTGTATGGTTTTAGCTTCGATAAATTGCTTCTGATAAGCCATACCTTGCAGAGCTTTTATGAAGAAATTTTGAAGATGAAATAAATAAAACATTATTAACAGTGTTATGTGTGCAAACATTCAACTGGGCTATATTAACGGTTGCTACTGTGTATAAGTAAAACCACGACGGAATTCTCTAGTGTGTTAAATGCAGTTGGACCGGTGATCCTTGATTGGAAACTCACGATCAAAGGGATAATACAAACACACACATATATATATACACACACACACATCAGCTGTAAGTATTCTGTAAAATAAAGTGAAAACAAAATCAAAACACTGGCCAGTGTGGGGGTCGAACCCACGACATTCGCGTTATTAGCACGACGCTCTAACCGACTGAGCTAACCGGCCGTCTTGTAAACGGTGATGGATATATTTGAAATGTATATAGTTGTAGATGATTTTGGTCATGAAATGATCTTTTTTGATATTTTCCATATCAAATCTGGCCTTGTCTGCGCTCTAGTTTTTGAGACAGAAACATCTATTTCACTTCGATCAATTCTGATTAATACCACGTAAACAGATATTTATGCTTACCGAATAGACATTTGTTGTGCATATACAAAATCAGACATTGATAAGTGTAACATAATTTTACATAGATACACATACGTGGTTATCTATAAAGGTGTAAAGTTCACGCTCCAATACACAGTTATGTACATTGTATGACTGCCTCGGTACTGCCGTACTGACTCGCCACTTATAAACTACTGTAGGCTTATAGACATTGTCACACTGGTAAATGTAAGAGTTTTTGGTTGTCAACACGAGCCTTGGTTATCATTCTTCTAAGATGCAGGTTGTAGTAGGTGATGGCGGCAAATGTGATCGAGCGAGGGATTATCGCTGTTGTGCTGTATCAATGTTACACGTAACTAATGTTGGAGATGGTCATTAACTCATTACAGTTGAATCCCATCTAGAACACCTGGTAAACCACTTTCAACAAAAAAGTCATAGTATGAATCACATTCATTGGATGTTTTGACTTTTCATCTAAAAGCTTTTTGCATAATGTGCATGTTTGGTCTTGTAAAATAATCATCTATCTGTCATGATCAGTTGCTCCCAACAACACGAGTGCTATTTCAACCATCAACATTTGTGTGCAACACACTTCACCTAAGTATCTGACTGCCTTTTATTTCCAAGCTATTGGTACTCGCCTTTGCTTACCACCTTATCATTACTACAGTTCTGTTATCTCATCAAACATCTGAACAAGGAGGTGATCGGGCATTAGAAAAAGACTGAAGCTAACTACAACAACAACACAACTAACCTCTACTAATCTCAAAGGACGGAGATAACAATCACAATATATGATGACTACTTTTCCGAAGAGACAATGAATTCCTATCGGAAAGTTAACGTGTTAATCGCGTATAAGTTACCACGTTGTATCTCACGCTTAAAGAGAATGGAACATTTTAAATCCAAGGGAAGCGACTATTTACGATAAAAAATCCACACTGTAGGACATAGCAAACGCTTCAATGATGTTTTTTCTATTACTAATAAACAACAACAAATACTAAATCTTGGCAGTAAATATATTATGGCGCCTGTGACGTACCAGGACTGAAAGAATATTGCTAAGTACTAATGAGCTATTGATCCAGAATATCAGGCCGAAACATGCATATAATGAAGACAGCTATCAGATGACACAGACCATAGGTAATGATATGCTGACTCGCTGTCATTGCCAGGAAAATTCTAGAAGTAATTTAACTGTACACGTATATGGACCAATCTCTCTAACATTACGTTACAGCGCTGCCAATCACAGTAATACAATAAAAGTACGTACACCATGAACTGACCCCTGGCTTATTTTATTCCTTGCATATTGTTGCTGAAACATGCCGCTTGAAGAATAACAACAATCGCCTGAGGTGAAAACCAGAAGAAAGTGTTACACTTATCAGAGTGGATATGAGTGTTGAAGATGCATATCAAAATGCTATCGACACACATTTTAAAAAGAAATTTTACAAACGGACGGATAAAAAATGAAAACTGATTCTATGCTCTTCTCCTGTTTACTTTAAACGTTATTAAATAAATTTATTTCTTTTTCATGTAAAAATCTTAAAGTTTGTTCCGTATTTTGAGATTATGAAACGAGCCTATTTGTTGTCTCGCCCGAATTAGTTTCATAAACCCTATATGAAATGGAGACAAAAGTAAAATTATGTTTGCACAATAACCATGATTTGTTGCAAACATTCATGAAAACAACCTTTTTTCGTGTTAAAAGAAAGTTATGCACATTTTGATTCCAAGCATATTGCATTTGTGACATGACAATATGCAATAAAGAACCTCTGATGCAATCAAGTTGTCCTAGTTGTGACGTCACGAATACTGGAATGGGAATCGTGCAGTACATATATGTCATAGCTCCATTAGGTGTAATTTGACATATAAATAACACAGATCAGGTGTTATATCAATGAAAACAGAGCAGTCATATGAATAACCCTGAAAATCACGTATAATGTAAAACTTACCACCGTCATATCCCGAAAGTTTCGAACCTTTCCAATTGTGGACAAGTTTGTTGCTGTTTTCTAAAAGTGTGAAGATGCTCAGGATGCCACAGGCCATAAACAGTGTCAGCGATATGAAAGATTTGTGTAATTTGCTCAGTTCCATCGTAGCCATTTACAGACAAAATATATATAAAACAGCATGGGCTTAGAGCGTCGAACACCCGAACGAGACATGACGTAGACGTGTTAAAGGTTAAAGTTCATGTTGAAGACAGACACAACGTGAAGTCAATGCTTTTGTATATCGGTGACACATTTGACGTAGTTAACACTTTGTACATTGTAGCGGTCTGTCACACTAGCTTCACACATCCAAAAGGCATTAGTACTGCTTAAGTGCCTTATATCTATAAGTTCATTTGTTCCTAATTTATTGTAAAGTTTAGTGTTCTATCACATTGAGAAAAACAGTATTCCTGCTCTTGTGTTTTAATTAATAAGAACTGTTTGGTCGCAAAAATGCTCATAGACATTTCGATGTGCATGTAGTGTATAGGTGTGGAATTGACTATGTTATTCGCTAGAAATACGACTCAAGGAATCACCTATCTAAAAACTAAGTCTATTGATGCAGAAAGCCAAACAAATTCAATATATATATATTTTGTATTTACGACGTTATGTATGCATGGAGCAACTTATATATATGTGTTTTGAAGTATGTTGAACAAAGCCGCGCCCTAAAACATGTGAGGATATATCAATGATGTGATCCAGGAATTTAAATATTGATTATCCATTTAAAAATTCATGCAAACGATAATTCTATACTGCAATGTAAAGACGTCGTATTGTTAGCACGATTTGTAACGTCGTATTGTTAGCACGATTTGTAACGTCGTATTGTAAGCGCGATTTGTAACGTCGTAGTGTTAACACGATTTGTAACGTCGTATTGTTAGCTCGATTTGTAACGCCGTAGTGTTAACACGATTTGTAACGTCGTATTGTTAGCACGATTTGTAACGTCGTAGTGTTAGCACGATTTGTAACTTCGTAGTGTTAACACGATTTGTAACGTCGTATTGTTAGCACGATTTGTAACGTCGTATTGTAAGCTCGATTTGTAACGTCGTAGTGTTAACACGATTTGTAACGTCCTATTGTTAGCACGATTTGTAACGTCGTAGTGTTAACACGATTTGTAACGTCGTATTGTTAGCACGATTTGTAACGTCGTATTGTTAGCACCATCTGTATTTAACGTCATATTGTTTACACCGTCTGTTGTTGATGTCATATTGTTAACACCGTATTGATAACACCGTCTGAAGTTGACGTCGTATTATTGACACCGTATACAGTGACAGAACCTGCATCGGTTGTTTTTTCTTATTTTTTATTTAAGGATCCCTGTAACCCTGCCAAAAGGAAAAAATAGGTTTAAAACTCTAATTACGTTGTGGGAATGAAATCATACCTAAAGGTAATTTAATGAAAAATTATAAGCATAAAAGAGGGAAAAAAATGAAATCAACAACAATGTTCCGAGTGTAAAATGTCACAGGACAATATCAAGATTGTAACGCTGGGCCATCGATAGACATATTATCGCTCTCACAAAATAAGTTTCCTGGACAATGGTAGTTTACTGGCCATGTCTTACTACAGTTATATCCGAGCAAAATAGCGGAGGTAAAGGGGAGGTTACTCTATGCACGATAAACTACAGCGGAATCCTTAAATATGTCTCCGTTACACCCTGCCTGTGTTCTTTACCGATTTCACCTCCCAATCTCTTTAAAATCGCAGTCTCTCATTAGATGTAGAGTCTCTCCAATGTCAAAAATGCCTAATGAGGTTCTTATTGTTCACACATACGTGTCTTTTGAGAGAAATACATATAGCATGCTGTAGAATACGTATATTTCGCGAGTTATTTATTATTTGCGTAAATTCAAACATCTGTCGGATGTTCATTCAGTCATGTTACAATCAGAAACATACAGTTGTCATTGTTCCTGAATGTGTCGTATGTATACCAATTTTCAGTAGGCATTTGATATTTCAAAAGGTATTGATATTCGTCAATGATTTAAAGTGTATTAAAAATTAAGATCTTCTAGATTCTGAGTATCAACAATAATGACAAAGATATTATTTCATAGATCACATGTATTAAACATGCATTTTATTTGGCACCAGTACAAATAATGGAAATGTTAACATGCGCTATTTGCAACAAACAAAAATCGAATAAGGGGATAAATAGGATTCATGAAACAATCAATCTGCCAAGGTGATACTAAAAGTCGTTCTTTCGTAACGCGTCTTTCTTAAACATTCTCTTAACTATCCTAGCGAACGCACCCGCCCACACAGGCGCACTCATAAATACTCACATGTAAATACACACACGTTTACAAGCTAATACTTTCACACAATACACAATACATCTCCAGCACACACGCAGGCATACCCACATAGGGAGATAGTATATCTAGGTGGCATAGGACAAGAAGTTAGCGCCTGATAAGGCAGCTCTTGCGAATTCACCAAAAGTTGTATTGACTTATGTATATGCTAATTGAATAAATTGTATATCTATGTACTGCAAAGCGCTTTAGAGTGGCGTATGTTAGCTAGATAGGGCGATAATTATTATTATTAATACTTATTAGTCCTTAGACAAGTGTCAAGCTCTAGAGGGACATGTACTTTATCCAAGAATCAACCTGAGATGGGACGGAGAGATTTCTTAGAACTTTTTCATCCTTTATCTCCAAATATCCAGCAGTTTTGTAAAGTGTCCTACAGTTCTGGTCTACTTGTTGAACATCTTTGTGTGACATATGAAGCCGCCATCTTACAGATGTGAGTCTAGCATTAGTCTTTTTCGCACACCAAAAACAGTTATCATGTAAGTCTTTTTGTAAGGTGTGTGTTCTCACATATTTATTCATTTCTATTGTGAAAGTCAAATTCAAAAACATAAAAAGTTTTCTTGCTTTCCGTATTGTATCACTAGCGAACAGCTCATACTGGAGAATTCTTATGCTCTGAGGGAATAGTTTGTATAAACGATCAGCTTCGATAATATCCGAATGCATTTGCCTACACACTGAATCTGCTCGCGACGATATGGAGGGCCATTCCATTCTGGGTTCTACGTTGAATTCTGATGATAGCTTCCCTCTTGGGTCCCGGAGTAAGTGTATCACTTTCAGTCCTGGCAGCCATGTTAGTAACAATTCCACTGACGCCATCTCTAAGCGAATAGTCTTGATTATAAACACTTTACCAGATTCGCAAGGCTGTTTTAATAGTTTCATACATTTATAGATGTACTTCCTTCTCTGTGCCACCGATGCGTGGAGAAGCCTTTTCCTCGAGTTTACACACCTGTAGTATTGTATATAAGCATCTGATCCCTGTAACATCACACTAGTGAGGTCCATGACGTTGATCCTCCTGACATCACACGTGAACCAGCGATACAACATCTCTACCAATACCCAGCTTGAATTATCTCTGTTATAGTATCTGAAAAAATGAATAATTTCATTTTTCACGAAGTTCTTATTTGCAAAATATTTGGAGGAGACATCTAAATGAAATGGTTTTGATGTAAATATGCATATAATGGACAGGGGAACACGAATGGTCAATACAACGATGTGCGTTACATCAATTATCATATATTCAATGCGCCATCAAGGAAAATTTGAGAAAGTAATACACCCGATTCCTGAACCTTTTTGCCTTTTATATCAAATGTTGATACTTTCTAGTCCAGGAGTCGGGTTTAAAGTAATTACCGTGTTGTATATTGGTGATTTATTCTATGATCCCTTTGCCATATCATCAGCACTCTACTGGTTAAAACTCGTGGATGCAATGTACCCAACAGAGATGCACAAAAAACAAGCCAACACAGGCATATTATTTAAAAATCCGTTGTACTGCAATAATTCTTTTGACTTTGTAAGGGATATTTGTCTATATACAGATAGAGATGTTGAATGGAATTGTCAAATCAAAATGGTGATTGAGGACATCATAATTTGTTGGTGGTAAGCGAGGTGGCTAATGCAAAACAGGTGCATAAGACCGGAGATTTATTGAAAACCATAAATAGAATTTGAACTCAGGTTTACAGGGAAAGGAAACAACTTACCTATGTGTTCCGTTTAGAAAATCGATTTGTTTCCCCATCTTTATATCTTCTTCAATATATCTTAATGGTTCAAAAGCGTATGTACTGTTGTTATATTGTTGTAATATGTCTCCAATAAGAGTGGACCCACTGCGCAAGTACGTTACGACTAGGACACGGGTGGGATACTGATCTACAAATATATAAAAGACTTTTACAATATGAGCGTATTCAAATATTAGAAAATAAAAGAGGCTAAAAAAACGTCGGAAAAAGATTTCCGCTTATTAAGCTTTGTTTTATGTTTCAACCATCACTGGGGCTGTAATTTGAACTTCAAAAATAATTTGTCAAATGTTCTTGCGATTTGCAAAAAAAAAAGAAAAAAAAGAACAGAAACAAAAAATAATACACAAAAGCAGGTCCCTCGTTAAAACAAGTGGAATTGCTAAACTGTCACATATGCTAAACCTATTGGTATATGAAATAAATACTTGTATTAAAATGATCAGCAATAATAATGATAATAATAATAATAATTCGAGGTTCTTATATACCGCTTTATCACAACCTAGTTCGTAGGTCGTCTCAAGGCCGTTCACAAATTATTATTCGTAGTTGTAGGGCCTTTGCTACTAGCCAATATATTTCTCAACTCCTAGGGGATCGGCGCCCACAGCTAGCATTCCACAATTCTAGCACTTTCCAACCACGTACACAGTTCCGTGCCGTGACTTGAACCCGCAACCCGGGCCCGTTGGTCACGATAAACGGAAACAAATCAACAACGGCGTTTTCAGTGTTGTCACGAACTTCCACAGAGCATCTATCTGAAGCTTCCTGTCCCACTCGCGCCAAAGTTATATCCGAAATTAAAAAAAAGTGGAGGTTTAATGAAAATGAAAAATTCAACAGTGGAATTCTCAAGTATTTTAACTCGAAAGCGCAAATTTTAGACAGGTTAATATTTTTATTAATGTTAAATTTCATACAAAATAAGCAAAACTTGTGCATCAACGTAATCACTTTCGGATAATTTTCACAAACTCCTCCTATGCTATCCATTAAGCTAAGAGATGATTTAAAAATGATAGAATGTACTAGAATAGATATCTTTCCAATTTAATATGATTTGCAAAAGCAAAAAAATACAAAACAAACAGAACATAAATTCAATAAACGATAAATGAAATAAAACATACCTTGCTTTTTCTGCGTCGTAAACCTCGACGAAATATTTTTCCCTGCCAAAGATAATTAATATTAATAAGATAACACTCCAAAACTAATTTCATTTTGGTAAGATATTGATCAATGTCGTATTTTTGCTTATCATTTAATGGGTGCTTGCTTCAAATCCTCTATAAGCATAAATGTGATAGCATCGAAAAACTAACGGTGCAATCGAAAGAAGAGTTTTACATTTGCTGAAATCGGAGGCTAATTAATGATGATAGGAGGCAGTTAAAAATATGATTTGTTTTTATTTAGATTTGATTATGTCAATGGGTGAAAGTTCTAATGAACTGGCAGGCAATCTTCACACATGAGTAGCATTACGTTATTAACACAGTTTATTAATATAACAAAATGAACATTTTTCATGATTCGTATCTTTAATGTTATTTTCCATAACAAATATGGTTAACTTGATCTATTATTATTATCATTATTATTATTAATAATGTTCATCAACGTATTATTATTAAATGTTGTATATTATTATTAATAATAATATACAACATTTGATATAGCGCCCTATCTAGCTAACATACGCCACTCATAAGCTTCTCTAGAGCGCTTTACAGCGCTATTAAGATATGATACTTTATACTGAAGTGACGAATATGAGAGCAAAACATTTGTATCAATATTTTGTTTAAAATCGTAAAGTTTATAACAAATGTTTCAATTTTAATACTGCTTTCCTTATCATACAGAGGTTTGACTTGAACAGATACAAGTGTATAAGAAAATATGCACTAACGTTTTGCAAGATACAAATCGAGGAAGGTAAAATGCAGAAGTAAAACACATCAACGATATTCGATACAATTAAAATGCATATTTGAAATAAATGTCATTGTATCAGGAAACATATATAGCAGTTTTGTTTCTGGTTCTAAACCTCTTAAACTTTACCTTCTGTCTTGAAGTCTGGCAATTGATATAGATGTTCATAGTATGAAAAAGTCCCTAATAAAACCACAGAAATGATAAAAAGTATAAATAAACATATCCGATATTGAAAGAAATACATCACGTCTCCAGTCCACTTAAGCATTGTCCCAGTTTAAATAGAGCGCTGGTATATATATATACTCACGTGTGTGTTAAAGTCACGAAAAGACAATGGGGGAAGTCAATTAAATCATTTTGTCACACACGAGCAGAAACGCCGATATACCCGTAAGAATGTAATTGAACAAATTTGGCTCGATGCATACATACACGACTATAAACAAATAAAACAAATATCCTGAACGCATTAAGCCCGATCAACAGTGATTTAACTGAATGCTTTGAAGAACAATATGTGTCCTGTTCGATTTATCTGCATCTATCCTGTTTTGATTACTCGGATGCAAATTAGAAAAAGGATAATATAAATCTACTCGATTTTTTGTGTGTACATGTAATAGTTTAAATTCCAACTAGTTTTGGAAGGTGTTTATGCTGTCATTGTTTGTGCTTTGATGCCTCATCCTCGGCTTTTGGTGTTGTTTCGGTGTATCTACGGTTCCTATTGTTTTGGTTTCTGTCTCCTGGGGCCCTGATAATATGTTTTATATCGACTTTGATGACTCTTAACCTTCCAGAACACCTAGTCTTAAACTCTGGAACGTTTTTCAAAAGTACAAATGGTAGACTTTCCAAGTTTCATATTTTGCTCTAGTTTTATCGAATTTGAGTTCGAATTTCGATTTTTGTCCACATTTCAGTATTCATTTTCTTGTTTCATTAATTGCTTTCAATAGAATTACTTATTTTGATATTATCTAACTGTATCTCAGTCAGTGAAGATGTAAAACGTAACCAAACCCTTCACCAGACCCACTTACCATTATCAAAGTAACCAATGGCTCTGTATTCATTCTATATTTCCTCCACTACCTAATCTACCATGATCACCTCAGCCGTCTGCCCCTATATCGGTGTTATAGAACTAAACCTTCCCATATAGTCCGTCTACCATTATATTTGTGCCATAGAACTTCTCATGCCGTCTACTCCAATATCAGTTTTGTAAAATCCTACTTCCCATAACGTCTACCTCTATACCTGTGTGATAGAAACCATTCTTTACCGTAACATCTACCCCTATATCTGTGTTATAGAACTAATCCTTCCCATACCGTCTACCTTTAGATCTGTGTTATAGAACTAAACCTTCCCATATAGTCCGTCTACCATTATATTTGTGCCATAGAACTTCTCATGCCGTCTACTCCAATATCAGTTTTGTAAAATCCTACTTCCCATAACGTCTACCTCTATACCTGTGTGATAGAAACCATTCTTTACCGTAACATCTACCCCTATATCTGTGTTATAGAAATCATTCTTTATCGTAACGTCTACTGTGTTATAGAACCATTCTTTACAATACCGTCTACCCCTATAACTGTGTACCTCTATATCTGTGTTATAGAACTAATCCTTCCCAAACCGTCTACCCCTATATCTGTGTTATAGAACTAATCCTTCCCAAACCGTCTACCTCTATATCTGTGTTATAGAACTAATCCTTCCCATACCGTCTACCCCTAGATCTGTGTTATAGAACAATTATTTACTATACCGTCTACCCCTATATCTATGTTATAGAACCATTCTTTACAATACCGTCTACCCCTATAACTGTGTTATGGAAACCATTCTTTACCGTAACATCTACCCCTATATCTATGTCATAGAAACTAATCTTTAACGTAACGTCTAATCCCTAATTTGTACTATAGAACGCTTCTTTTCCATACGGTCTACCCCTATATCTATGTCATAGAAACTAATCTTTAACGTAACGTCTAATCCCTAATTTGTACTATAGAACGCTTCTTTTCCATACGGTCTACCCCTATATCTGTGTTATAGAAACATTCACTATACCGTCTCCCCCTATAACTGTGTTAAAGAACAATTATTTATTATACCGTCTACCCCTAGATCTGTGTTATAGAACTAATCCTTCCCATATAGTCCGTCTACCATTATATCTGTGTCATAGAACTTCTCATGCCGTCTACTTCAATATCAGTTTTGTAAAATCCTACTTCCCATAACGTCTACCTCTATACCTGTGTGATAGAAACCATTCTTTTCTATACCGTCTACCCCTAGATCTGTGTTATAGAAATCATTCTTTATCGTAACGTCTACTGTGTTATAGAACCATTCTTTACAATCCCGTCTCCCCCTATAACTGTGTACCTCTATATCTGTGTTATAGCAACCATTCCTTCCAATACCCTCTACCCATAATCTGGGTTGTAGAACCATTCCTTTCAATACCCTCTACCCCTAATCTGTGTTTTAGAACCATTCTTTACCATACCCGCTACCACTATATCTGTGTTATAGCAACCATTCCTTCCAATACCCTCTCCCCATAATCTGTGTTTTAGAACCATACTTTACCATACCCTCTGCCCCTAATCTGTGTTTTAGAACCATACTTTACCATACCCTCTACCCATAATCTGGGTTGTAGAACCATTCCTTCCAATCCCCTCTACCCCTAATCTGTGTTTTAGAACCATTCTTTACCATACCCTCTACCACTATATCTGTGTTATAGCAACCATTCCTTCCAATACCCTCTACCTCTAATTTGTGCTATATAACATGTCTTTGCTATACCATCTACCCCTATATCTGTGTTGTAGAACACGTCCTTCCATACCCTCTACCCCTTATTTTTCGCTATTGAATAATTCTATACCATACCCATTACCCCTATATTTGTTTTGCAGAACAAGTCCTTCCATACCCTCTACCCATAATCTGTGTTTTAGAACCATTCTTTACCATACCCTCTACCCCTATATCTGTGTTATAGAAACCATACTTTACCGTAACGTCTAGCCCTTTATCCGTGTTAAAAAAACCTTCCTTCCAATACCCTCTATCCCTAATTTGTGCTACATAACATTTCTTTGCTATACCGTCAACCCCTATATCTGTGTTGTAGAACAAGTCCTTCCATACCCTCTACCCCTAATATGTGCTATAGAACCATTCTTTCCCATACCATTGAACATCGTTTATGGACGTTTTTGAGGAACACTCTGTACATTCCATTTTTAAATTTTCCTTAATTAAAACCTGGTTCGTGAAATAATGTAAACTATTCAAAATACAAGCGAATGTCTTCCTACAAGTTTAAATCAGGCGTTCGGGTCGGAAAATGCACTCACCCTATAAACAAAAGGGCATCGAACAAAATGTGTTCAACAAACCTCTTATCAGAAAGATGACAAAATGGCGTAGTTTGTATTTCTTTTGTTTTATTTCTGTTAATATGTATATAGCGAACAAAAGTCATATGTGAAATATTAGAGCAACAAAGTAATAAAAGTTAACTTTAATAACTTTATAGAAGAAAACAATATAATTTTCTAATAACTTGTTCTCTCATTAAAAGTATATTGCGTCATTATAATCTTTCAAACACGCTCTGAAAAACAACCAAATGCTTCAACTTAACTTCATCACCAATCTATTCTTTCTAAATCAACTGATTGCTTCAGAATAACATTCTAAATAATCAACCCTCTTTAAATAAGATGGTTGCGTCACTCATATAAACGCTCTCTCTTAACCAGTTCATTACTTCAATATTATGTCCAGATAGAGATGCCCGACCTTTCAAAGCAGTTTTTCTGCTTCAATAGAATTCCCAGAATAATCACTTCTCTCTAGATTAGCTGATGAAGCTTCAATAGAATTCCCAGGATAATATCTTCTCTCTAAATTAGCTGATGAAGTTTCAATAGAATTCCCATGAGGATAATCACTTCTCTCTAAATTAGCTGATGAAGCTAAATGTATTCCCATGAGGATAATCACTTCTCTCTAAATTAGCTGATGAAGCTTAGAAGAATTCCCAGGAGGATAATCACTTCTCTCTAAATTAGCTGATGAAGCTAAATGTATTCCCATGAGGATAATCACTTCTCTCTAAATTAGCTGATGAAGCTTCAATAGAATTCCCAGGATAATATCTTCTCTCTAAATTAGCTGATGAAGCTTAATAGAATTCACATGAGGATACTCACTTCTCTCTAAATTAGCTGATGAAGCTTAATAGAATTCCCAGGAGGATAATCACTTCTCTCTAAATTAGCTGATGAAGCTGCATTATAAATCCCAGGAAAATCACTTCTCTCTAAATGAGCTGATGAAGCTTCAATAGAATTCCCAGGATAATATCTTCTCTCTTAATTAGCTGGTGAAGCTTCAATAGAATTCCCAGGTGGATAATCACTTCTCTCTAAATGAGTTGATGAAGCTGCAATAGAATTCCCAGGAAAATCACTTCTCTCTAAATGAGCTGATGAAGCTTCAATAGAATTCCCAGGATAATCACGTCTCTCTAAATTAGCTGATGAAGCTGCAATAGAATTCCCAGGAGGATAATCACTTCTCTTTAAATTAGCTGATGAAGCTTCAATAGAATTCCCAGGATAATCACTTCTCTCTTAATTAGCTGATGAAGCTTCAATAGAATTCCCAGGATAATCACGTCTCTCTAAATTAGCTGATGAAGCTGCAATAGAATTCCCAGGAGGATAATCACTTCTCTCTAAATTAGCTGATGAAGCTTCAATAGAATTCCCAGGATAATCTCTTCTCTCTTAATTAGCTGATGAAGCTTCAATACAATCGCCATAACAACTATGTATCTCTAAAGACCAACTAACTAATATATTACTAATATTGCAATCTTCCAAAACATCCTGTCTCTCTTAATAAGTGGATTGGTTTAAAACATTTGAGCTATCCCTGTTTTTTGCTGGAATGATATGTACATTGAATTAGACATGTCTGTATGATGTCTTAATGTCTGTCTGCCTACATCCTTATCCTATTCCATCTTTCCGTTTTCTAGAGGGACATATATTTCAACGATTCAACCTGACTAGGTATGGATAGGTTTCTGAGGCGTGTTTCATTCTTCATCGGCTGGAATCCCACATTCCTGTACAGTTTCCCACAGCTTTTATCAATTTGTCTAGCATGTGTAAGTTGTATTAAAAGTCTCCAGTTAGAAGATGCGAGTTTGGCATTTGTCCTTTTTGCGCACCAGTAGCAATATTCACTCACATTTTGTTTCAAAGTATGTACTCTTACATAATAATATACTTTGTAGGTAAATTTCAAGATTAAAAAATTAAGATTCTTCTCGTTTTCTGAATTGGATCATTTGAGAAACCCTCATATTGTAGAATTCTGATATTTTTGGAGTATTGCTTATATAATCGATGCGTTACTTTGATATCTGACAGCATTTGGTTACAATGTGAAGATGCTTAAGATGCTATTGTTGACCACCCTTTAAGATCTTTCTTAAGTTCGGATGACAACTTCCCCCTCGGATCCCGGAGTCAGTGTATAACTTTCAGCCCTGGCAGCCATTTTAGTAACAACTCCACTGACGTCATCTCTAAGCCTTGATGATTAAAACGTTCCTGGTTCTGCAAGATGTTTTAAGGTGTTCCAAACAAGCGTTAATATAGTTTCTTCTTTGATGGAGTAATGCACCCTTTGTCCTCATACTTCTTCTGATACAGTAGTAATATCTGTAGAGTAGATCAACATACCGATAGAGAGGTCCATTATGTTGATTTTCAGCCAATCACAAGTGAACCATCGATACAGCATCTCCGCCTTTACTAATCTATACTCTTTCCGGGCGTACAACCTTTAAATAAATACAACAAATTATAAATACTATATACTACCATGTCAATTAAGGTAAATTGCATTATCATAATCAAAAGTTGATCTGCAAAGGCGGCAGGACAGGTACAATCATAGATAGATTTAAAAAAAAACCACGGCCACAGACAGTTGTAGGTTAAACAAATAACCCCGGAAGTTAACCTCGTTGTTGGGGACAGTTTTGGTTTCCGATAACATATATTGTCGCAAAATAGTGATATGAATCGTTATAGCTACTATTATATCAGTTTTTGATGTTGTGTTATGATGGTGTCTTGAATGCTTATAATATGTATGACGACAACCTTTTCAATTTGTTTTGACATATTAAGTGATACAATAAATATAATTTGAAATATCACTTAAATATGGATACATACATCCTAGACAGGTAGTTTATATCTTAAACCATCGGATCAACATCCACTACGGTACACGTTATATTGAATTCCTTATTTTATAATTTAAATGCATCTTTTAAACATTTTGCCCTCCTTCAAGAATATGTTTGAATGTGACAAATATGCATTTCTATCTATATATTTACATTCAAAACAGCAGGATAATATAATTTTATCGTTTTTGTAGAAGTATTTGGTTCTTGATTGAAAATACATTTAAAAAGAACTATTTCAGCAACAGACGGAACAGCCGAGATATATCTGGAGTTTTAACCTTTACACCACCGCGCTTTCCTACTTAGAGGCCGTGTAATGGTAAGAAGGATGCCACGATTGTGTTCAAGTCAAATATGCAGTTATTTCTAGGTTAGGTGATTGGCTGCCAGATACCTAAGTTCGAAGTCTGGACAGGGCACGGGTGGAAACAATGTCTTCCTTCGTCAGATGTGGACATAATGATGTTTCATTTAAAAGGGCGAAACAAGTTGTTTGTACATTGGGCATCCATTACTCTTTACCCACGTATCTCTTATTTTTCAAGAGAGGTGTAATTACCTACTTGTTCCGTTGATAAAAGTAACTTTGCTCTAATTCTTTATATCTTCTTCAAGGTACCTCAATGGTTCAAAAGCATCTGCGCTATTGGCATAGTGTTGTAATATGTCTCCGATAAGTGTGGATCCACTGCGCATGTATGTAACGACTAGGACACGGGTCGGCTCAGTTTCTGTCAATGCATAGAAGAGATTTATAGTTTTAGTATTACACCTTTATAAAATACCAATAATCTTTGGACGTGAAAACACGAAATTTATACCTTAAACCTATTTTTTCGTCATTCTTGTAAATGGTTTAAATTTGAGATTTGTCCATATTTTGAACTATGACAGTCTTTTAAAGTTGTAATATAGCTTCGTAAAAATATCAAAATGCTAGTGAACAATCACACTTATCTTACTTGGTAGTGATGTCACAAAGAAAATATGTTTTGTTCTGCATTTTTGCTGTTGTTAGGTAAAGAGTGGTCTACAGATTATCACGCGACACTTGGTTGTTCCATCAAATGCTCAAACGATATAAAGTATATATCTCTTTTACCGATATAGAAGCAAACAGGTTTGTTCTTTCAGCTTTTCTGTATTTATAACCATGTACTATTGTAATTTTACATCAATAAAATAAAGTTTTAACTTATTATCATAGAGATTGGTAGCGAAGTGACCATTATAATCCTACTGCAGATAAAATCCTAGAGTTAGGAGGTGTCCAGTATTTTCATTCTGTAGGTAAATATCCTAGAGATTGGTAGCGAAGTGACCATTATAATCCTACTGCAGATAAAATCCTAGAGTTAGGAGGTGTCCAGTATTTTCATACTGTAGGTAAATATCAAAGAAATTAGTAGCGAATTGACCATTATAATCCTACTGTAGACAAATAGGCAAGAGTTAGACGGTGTCCAGTATTTTCATGCTGTAGGTAAATATCAAGCTAAGACACTGAAGTAGAGAATGTTAATCTTTTCTTGCCTATAATGTAATATTTTAACTGGTCTACGATATTGGTCCAGTTTCCAATAATAGTCATAGACATTTGCTAATTAAAGAAAGAAACAGACCAAAAAGTCACCTTTTTGAGATTTGTACCGGTTATATATTTGATTTAATGCCATACTCCATACAAGATTTCCATGAAAAAAAACAATACTGATAATATAAACCAAAGATAATCAACAATATTGTTCTGAGTTTAAAAAATCAACGGGGATAGACCAGGTTTCAAACCCTGAACCACTTATTGTTATACTGTCGCTCTTACCAGTAGAGCTTACTGTTCCATGGAACCATTGGCCCACCTGCGCTACAGTTCTATCAAAAACGAAATTAAGGGGAAGTTTCTGTTACCTACAGCAAATTACAATGGAATTATTTTGTGTTTGCTTGCAGTGGGGCAGCGATCCTTGAGTTCAACATAATGAATATGTACAACTCATAAAATCGGTTTATAAGAAATGTTGATTTACTATGGTCCTTATTCACAAAACCTTTTTCTTTTGAAACTCAGATTTTCGCTCACAAGACATATTTGTTTTGGAGATCCAATATAGGGAAGGAAAATAAAGGGAGGAACAACAATATTAAAAAAGAGGACATTTTTGTTTTGTCTTTTGTTTTTGTATTATTTTTATTTTTCAAATGTACTTCTGGTACAATATGCATATATAGATACAATCTTTTCATGCTCCCTTACACCCATACACTCACTCACAGCATTCACATATACTCACTCATCATTTCCTAAAAGAGGACATTAATTTCTTATCATAAATGAAAACATAGTAAATCGTTACCATGCCCGTTTAGATCTGCTCAAAGTTAACTGTACCTTAATAACATTTCTGTAATGTAGCGATCCGACAAAGCAATTTCATCGATTAAAAAAGATTAAAAATCTATCATATGAAAATTAAATATATAGTTGGTAATCATTTTCATTCAATGCTACATTTAGATGTTTCTCAATCTCATGGATGGGATGGTATATTGCGGACAGTGTTTTCTCACTTTAAAAAACACAAAGGGCTATATGAAAATCAATCTAATTAAGATTATATCTTCACATCGCGCCCGTTTACTGTGTGTCGCGTGTTGTTAGATCTTCCACGCGACATATCAGTAAACGGGAGCGATGTGAAGATAGAATTGTTTTTAGATTGATATAAAAATATTACAAAAATGAGTCTATGATGTTTGTGTCAAGAAATAAAGGGCAAGACATGTTGCGAAGGATTGCTTCATCAGGTAATGTTCTATAGCCAAGCTGCTGGTATGCATTTGAACAGACCTTGTCCACTTGCTGAATGTGTTTAAAAAGAACACGCTGGCGCCACCTGTTGGCTGTTATGTCCGAGTTTGTTCGTTTCGCACACCAGTAGCAACCGGAACTGTCGACGTTTGTCATCGTTAAACTCTTAACTGCAAGTTTAATTTCAGTTGTAAACTTCAAATTAATATATGCAAACAATCTTCTGGAAAATTCAACAGGATCATTTGCAAATCTTTCGTATATTTATATTTTCAATCTTTGTGGATATTTTTCTCGTAGTTTTAGAATAAAATCAGTTTCCTTGATCAGCAATTCACAAAGATCCTTCGCAACGAATGTCACAATATCCCATTCAGCTGGTTTTAAAGCCATTTGAGAAGCCAGTTTGCCTCTGGGATCCCTCGTCAAGTAGATGACCTTAAGATTAGGCATTAGTTCCAACAGTAACTCGACAGACTCAATGTTAAGTCTGATTGTTTTGATTATCCGAACCCCTGCTCTGTTACACTGTCCCTTCAGCAACGGTATGCACTCAGGAACTGTTTTAGTTGGAATATGGATCCGCCGCACACAAGCTGCGTACTCATTTAGGTTGGTTGAGTATGCTCCTATGAACATGCTACTAAGATCTTTGAGGTTTACGCGATCAAAATCACACGTAAACCACCTGTACAGTATTTCAGCTTTCATCCAAATTGTATCGCTTTCTTGGTACGACCTGAAAATGTAAAAGAATTTCAAAACATAAACAATGTAACAAAAACTAAATTACATCTGGGTTTATAATATATTCATAAATGTTTATTTTACCAATTTTCATCTGTGTTTTTTTTCCTTTTTAAAGTATTGATTTGAAACATTCTATAGAAAAATGTGTGGAACACTCAGCTCTTCAGTAGATGCATTGAAAACCTAAGTCTTTGGTTTGTTGTTTACGTTTATGAGGTTCTGATTTTCTGTATATTAATCTGTAAAATCTCAAACAGAAATATTGTCATATTTCAAAACAATAATTGTGATCAAAGCTACTAGTGATATACAATTCTGTGTTCTCATTTCCGTTTCTTTCCTTCCCAGCAGACGACTATTTATGTAAGATTTGATATGCCCTCACAAGATGCATCTTTTGAAAATTTTCTAACCGTACAGATATTTTTGTTATTTTGCTACAACTTACTTCAAATAAAATCATCAACAACTCGTTTAGTGATCAAAACAGATTGTACAGTCAAAGTGATCTAGTGACAGGGTATATACAAAAACCTTAAGGCTATGTAATCGGAGAAAGTATATATATCGGATCGAGAAAAACGGTAGTTTGAAGGCAGACCCTGTTCTACAAAAGTCTTACCTTTCGGTTCGGTTGAGAAACACAATCCGTTCTCGCTTTTCCAAGGACTCGGAAAGATATCGGAGTGGCTCGAAAGCGTAGAAGCTTTCATGAACATGCTGAATAATGTGACCTGTCAAGGTTGAACCACTCCGTGGATGAGTGAATATCAGCACGTGTGGACAAGAAGGACTGCTCAGTCCTTTCCTTTGGATCCTTTGTAGCTTTTGTATCTGACGGTCTCTTTTGGTCTTTACTGTAATTGAATATTAAAAATCGTAATTTGCTTTAATACAATCAATACCAGTATTAATATTACTGTACTTATATGTAACTATTACATGTGACCCCTATAGTCCGCCACTCGTGTATCCTGTCCTTCATCCGAAGTCGACATATCCATACTTTCCATTTTTAGCTGTCTTTTATAGACGGCACATACAATGAAACAATCCACAATTCTTTAACAATTTTGTCATTGCGTATTAATGATATGATATAAACTGAAAATTGAATGACAGGCGTTACATGTATTTATCTAAAATCTTGTCTAGAGTTATCGGACTTTAACTCTGATTAGATTGCAGTCGAATACTTTTACTTTTCTTTTTCATTTATTTTGAACGTATTGTTGATATTAAGATTTCTAAAAAAAAATCTCTCCAAATAAGATGTAGATTTCAATAAATGGAACAGACAACAGTGGGTCTCAGTCAGCTATCGCTAACGTCACAAATATAATGACGTGCCGATCTTCCGTTCAGATTTATGATCTCATAAATAACAACTCACTTTGGTAGGGTAAAATAATGACAATACAGAGTATAATAAAATATGTTAATATTACATTTTGCACAATACATTGTATATAAATTTATTTTATTTCTCTCCAACAAACTTGTCAATTATTTCACACAGTAAAATGTGTATATTTGAAAAAAATCCCAATGTCGTTTAAATCTCTTAAATAATACATAAGTAAACTATACATATTATAATATGCAAATAGATTACAAGCATGATGTGTTTTCTGATAAGGGCATACAGTACAATTTCAACGTGGCATTTGTCTCGTGACACCATGTATATATGGGTCTAAATTAAAAAAGTTGCACGATTTCCACCTTAGATTAAACACGAACAAACAAGCTATGTTAAAAACGTTTTGATTACATATGCTTACCTGCAATTGGGTTAGGTCTGACCGTGACTGTGGTCCGGTGAGTGTTTCTGTTCTCGTATCGTAGCAGAGTAATATACATAGAACTTAGAACTACAACTGTCAAAATAGAAAGAATGAGAAAACAGCTGTAGTAAATGCCCATTCTGGAATTCGAACCCATAACAGAACACACATGTTTTAATGTAGCTAATATCCAAACAGGCCGTTTCTGTATATCCGGTACACCAAGGAAAATTTAGGTATATGTATAGATAAAAGCAAATTTGATTAACAACCCACTCTTCAGGCACACTATTGCTGCATTCTTTTGGATAAAAACCCTAATCAAATCAGGTAAATATGTGATCAAATATTAAAATAAATTTTAGAACAACGTCTCCATTTTGGTAGTCGGTGACACTATAATAGCCATTTGACACGTACCCATATCACTCCATGTTATATACAATATACCCTTTGTTACTGCAGGGCTATGGTGTCGGGTTACTGGTAAATAGATTCTACCAATGACTGATCACAAGACAATGCTACACACGAGCTGTTTATCAGCCAGTATTTACCTATTGGCAGTATTAACCGTATGATCAAATCGGATTTGTTCTCCCGACAAATAAAACGAGTAAGGATGAGTGCCTATACGGCCCCATTTTGGGCCCCGTTTTATTCCGATTTTGCCCTCCTTAATTTGTTCAAAGATGTCCTATTGTATTACATGCGCAAAAACTATAGGTAAAAGTTTGACCGAAAGTGAGTTTTTGGGGTACCAAAAGAGGTAGGGTAAATCACAAATATAATTTTTCTGTTTACAAAATGAGCTTAAAAAACAAAAAAGTTCCAGTTCCATTTCTGTTTTTGAAAGCATGCGTAAACTAAACAGGCATATATAAAAGAATGAAAAATGACAGAAATTCAATTGTCACTTAAAGTCGTTGATATAAAAAACGAGGATTAAGTCAGGGGGTTCTTTTATGTAATTTTCAAATGAAAAGTGTTTTTTTTTCTCAATAATTTCCTTTCTAATTTATATTTTGAGTTTCAAATTTACAACTTTACTCATTTGAGTTCACTTACATAAAATGCATATTCACTACACACTTTCCTTTTCTTTTATACTGAGTTATGGCTCATCACAACTACAGTAATAATATATGAAGATTGATTTGCTGGTAATTCTAAGTCTCCTAGCTTCAAGGAAAGTATCTGTTTTAATCACTAAAATTAACCCATTTCATTGTTTTATCAATTGTTGTGACTGTTTCCAATGTTTATGCGCTGATTGTACATAAAAGGCAGTTTGGGATAAGCATGCAACTTGGCTAGATATTGGTTATATGATGATATTTAAGTTGTGAAAGGTTCATACTTATGCCTTTTTTAATTAAAAAAACACCTTTTCTTTTGTTTTGGAATACACGGACTAAAGTGCATCTCCTTGCTCAAGAATGGTTGGCATGGTGACGGAAATGGTAGTCAATGATAGTGCACTTAGATTCCGAAATTCCTTGTGAAACACGATCAATCGAATGAAACGAAGAATCCTGTTTCCCCACAATAAAGGGAATTCCTTTATAATGTAGGTTTTAGCAAATGTTCAAGATTAAGGCTATCCGAACATATACTATTTTTTGTGCAATAGGGACATCAACGTTGTTTTTTAAATTCTCATTACTCTGCCTTATCCCTCATGACATTACTTTGATTTGACCATAGTATCTGCCCCGGAAACGGGGAAATTATGATAAAACATTTACATGTACACATTTCAGAAGCAGATACCTGTGATTTGACCTAGATTTACATGGCGGGTGTCGTTGATGGAAGCAGGGGACGCTTACCCTTCCGGAATACTGGTCTTCCTCCTGTTCTACTTTCCAAGGGCCTCCGTGTTAATAATTTGTTTGTTCATAATAAGTCCTGATTTAGCTCTATCAACATATTTCTTTTCTGTTGATTGATACATGTACAATGTAACACATATTATATCGATATTGCTTTTTGTAATTGACTTCGCGAAATTATTCATGCAAATATACATGCACTGATAAAAAGAAAAGAGTAAGACGCAATAAACAACGAGCTGGATTCGTGAATATCATGGTCGGGTACCGTACCGAAACGGAAAAATATGGTCAACACTATGGTAAAATATAGAGAAAGAAAAAAATAGCTCATTGAAATATCGAAATAGCAATTCAATAAGATTTCAGAGAGCTGTATTGATGAAAAGAACATTAAACAACATTATTCCGCAATTTTTCACAAGGAACTAATGTAAAATGGCCCATGAACACAACTCTTGATCATCTATTATTCATTTGTCGTCCAAACTTCGAACTGTTTATCACACAAAAATCTCAACATTCGGGCACTGCCCAAAAGATATATAATTATCCAAGACAATGGAACTTTCCAAAAATCAATATATAAACATCGCTTTTGACATTTCTTTTGTGTCAGAAATACTTTCTTTTAATTTTGTTGTTGTAAATATTAGACATTCATTGATTATTCTATCATTGTCCATCTTTCCTTTTTGACTGTTTTTGGAAGATAATAGGTACGATCCTAAAGAAACAATCATTAGTATCCAAAATCGTCCGTCATTACGTCCGTATATCCGTCTGTCCAAGGTCATGTGAAAACAATTCCGTGCTACAGTCCCCCGTGGTAGCTATATACTATAGTGGCGACAAAGATCGACCTAGAGTCTCCTGCTAGCTCGTGCAACAGTCCC